>NC_048218.1:149853272-149906231 GCF_002007445.2 Ailuropoda melanoleuca | reverse complement strand
TCAGAGGGGAGGGGGGTGGGGGAATGGGATAGACTGGTGATGGGTAGTAAGGAGGGCACGTATTGCATGGTACACTGGGTGTTATATGCAACTAATGGAGCATCGAACTTTACATCGGAATCCGGGGATGTACTGTATGGTGACTAACATAATATAATAAAAAATCATTAAAAAAAAATTCAACACCCAAAAAACAAGCAATCCAGTCAAGAAATGGGCAGAAGACATGAACAGACTTTTCTCCAAAGGAGACATCCAGATGGCCAACAGACACATGAAAAAATGCTCAACATCACTCAGCATCGGGGAAATATAAATCAAAACCACAATGAGATACTACCTCACACCAGTCAGAATGGTTAAATTATCAAGTCAGGAAACAACAGATGTTGGCAAGGATGCAAATGGGGAACCCTCTTACACTGCTGTTGGAAATGTAAGCTGGTATAGCCACTCTGGAGAACAGTATGAAGATTCCTCAAAAAGTTAAGAATAGAGCTACCCTATGACCCAGCAATTGCACTAGTAGGTATTTATCCAAAGGATGCAAACATAATGATCTGAAGGGGCACCTGCACCCCAATGTTTATAGCAGCAATGTCCACAACAACCAAACTATGGAATATTTCTCAGCCATCAAAAAATGAAATCTTACCATATGCAATGATGTGGATGGAACTAAAGGATATTATGCTAAGTGAAATAAGTCAATCAGAGAAAGACAATTATCATCTGAAACACTCATCTGTAGAATTTAAGAAGCAAAACGGAGGATAATAGGGGAAGGGAGGGAAAAATAAAATAAGACGAGATCAGAGAGGGAGACAAACCATAAGAGATATTTACCTATAGGAAACAAACTGAGGGTTGCTGTAGGAGAGGTGGTGGGGGGATGGGTAGCTGGGTGATGGGCATTAAAGAGGGCACATGATGTAAGGAGCACTGGGTGTTATATGCAACTGATGAAGCACTGAATTCCACCTCTGAAACTAATAAGACATTATTAATTGAATTTAAATAAAATTAAATTTAAAAAAAAAGAAAAATTGTAGGGATTATTTATGACAACAGTTGTTAGAGTATATGAAGTATTCTACATGAATTATCTCCATCCTCAGAGATCTTTGAAAGAGGTATTGCAGTCTCCATTTTAAAGATGAAACTGAGGCCCAGATAGTTTAACTTGTTCAAATTCATACACTTAATACACAACAGTGTTCTGAGACCAAGCCTTGTGTTCATTGTTCTACTCAGTTTTAGTCCCTAAGTTACTCCCTAATATTATAACTGTTTGTGGAACCGCACAACTTCAGAAAGTTAGAAATCCCCTGCTAAGAATGTCCTTTTGAATATTCATTCCCACAAACTTAGAGGCAACTGCGTAAAGATTAACTTCCCCCTTCATTTTTAAAGCTCAACCTTCAGTGTTGTTCCTAGAGGAATCGGTACAGATAAGGCTTTGATCATTAAATATGTTGCTTTGAAGATACGAAGAAGAGGGTTAACGCCTTTGGGCAAAGCACCTTCTCTCACAGTTCTGGATGTAGCTGAGCAGATTGGTCAGACACACTGTAGACCTAGACTTCTACTGCACACTTCAAATGAGATCCACATTCAATCATCTCTGCTGCCTTTAGGCCATCAGTGAGTAGTTATGTGTGAGAAGAAACAGTCTCTGCCCTCAGGGGGCTCTTAATCTGTTAGGTATGGCCAGGCGTGCTCAGGAGTAGTTATAAGGCAAGGTGTAAAAGATGATTTAAGAGGCAAACAAGACTGATGTGAACTATGACAAGCAGGAAAAGGAATCACAGGTGGGGTGTCCCTTAAATGTTTTTTACTATAAATGACATGAGGATGGGGTGTCCCAGAATACAATGTAGCTCCTGGCACATAGGACATGCGCTCTATAAAATTAATACTGGCAACTAATTTTAACCTATTCTTGTGCCCATAATGTCTAAGAAAGTGAGGAGGGATGATCTCTTAGTCAGTAATTTGTGCACACAGTATCCAGTGAGCTGCAAAATGGAACCTTCCCTCCCATGCCAAGTGCCCAGTAGTCCTATAGAGTCCATCTCCGATAAGCATCCAGAAGACTCCTGCATGCTCCAGGATCTCTTCCTCTTTTTCTCCCAGACCTCCTGGTCTCTTCTCTCTCCAGTACCCTCTACTATAATGGAAGCCAGGGGCAACACATACTTGTGCCCGGCCTTTATCCTAAGGGGGCCTTAAATCTTTCCTGTTCTCCAGGATGAAACATCCTAAAAGGTCAATAAAATTTTCTCTTGCCTATTATTGACAACTTTTCAAAGCATAACTCAAGTGTGCTGTTATGGGCATAGTCTTTGTTATTGTTTTACTTATGTTAGTAAGATCTCTCCACTGGGAGGAAAGAAATAAAAGTCCTTAGGAAGTGTGTGTGACATGGACAGTGGGAGACAGGGGGAAAAGCAGAAGGAAATAAACAAAGAAAAACAGATTCCTACTTCATTTGGTCTTGTCCACACCAAAGGCTTCACTTTTTTCCTTCTCATCTTCTTCTAGTGTCTTTGAAGAAACAGTTTACAAAATCTGTCTCAAGTCTTTAACCACCAATTTGCTTCTTGATTTACAATAGCTAACAGTCCACAACCAATTGAACATGTTTCTTTTCTTTTCTTTCTTTCTCTTTTTTTTTTTTTTTGAAAACCAACTGCCAATAACTGTCGCACTGGAAAATCTAATTGCCTCTCAAATGTCATCTCATATCATTTCTTAGTATCATGTGGTGCTGTTGAACATCCTTTCTTCCTGAACTGTTTTCCTCTGCTAACATCACACCCATTAATATTTCTTGGTATTTTCCTTCCTCTCTTTTCTTCCAATAACCTCTACTTAGTGATTTCAATCCTTCCAATGTCTTTATCCTAATATCAATGATTTATAACATCTTCACTCTTGACAATTAGGTCCTCCAAATTACTTTTCTAAAATTGATTTTTTTTATCTTCCTTCCAACCCCAAAATTGGTTCATTCTTGTGTTTTTCGTATATTAGTTGATAACATCACTATCGACCACGCTCACCAAACTAGCAACTTTTGGAATCTTCTTTCTAATATCCCTTAGTCTTACTCATCACATCCAACGTCCACCAGTTTACATCATTCTACTTCCAAAATGGTGCTTGAATCCTACCTCATCACATTTCTATTCTACATTTCCTCTACCACTTCTTTGGTCTTGACTCCTAATAGATTTTTTTTCCTGGTTCCATTCTTTTCCTTCTCCAATCATTTTCCATAGTATATTAGAGGTTACTAATGCTGGTAAAGGTAACACACAAGGATGATCTACTTGTAGTTAATTTATCAAATACACTGCCTTTTATCATAGCTCTATGCCTTGCTGTTCTTTCTTGTTCTTTCTTTCTGTAAGAAAGTGGCTTTAAAAAAAAAGATTTATTTATTTATTTGAGAGAGAGAGCATGCGCAAGGCAAGGGGCAGAGGGAGAGAATTTCAAACAGACTCCCTGCTGAGTATGGAGCCTCAACATGGGGCTCCATCTCATGACCCATGAGATCATGACCTGAGCCAAAACCAAGAGTCAGACACTTAACTCACTGAGCCACTCAGGCGCCCCTGTAAGATAATGACTTTTGAGTGGCAGATAATGCATTTAAAATACTCCCATCATTCCACACTATTACCAATTCAGCTTGAACTTTAAAATGTTCATTAGTAGGGAAAAAAAAAGCTTTTTGGTATTTCCTAACACTAGAGATAATTTTCTAATTTGTTCACTTTCAAACTTTTTTACTCATAGATAGAAAGGGATGGCTTTTAAGATATCTACCAGATTTAGTGTGTAAAATTTAGATTGCGTTGTTGGTGACTCTGTTTTTACCCCAGGGTATAGACCCCCTCCTGGCAATGGTAAGGGCAAAGAGGACCTTCTACACTGCATGATGCCTGGGTGGGTGTGGACCCAGGCCTCACCCTTTTCCTGGTGCATTTTCTCCAAGCAGATATGTAGACTGGCAATTAAAACGGGAGAGGGAAGTTGGATGCACAACTGTTTTCATTTACTATCACACTGTCTGTGTCAGCAGGAAAACCCCACACTATTCCACATCAGATGTTCTCAAATGCACATCCTTAGATTGACAAATGTACACAAAATTCAAAGACTCTTTTTTCATTATTTTCTGTATAAACTTCACCTGGGTTCCTCACTCTTGGTAGTCTTATAATGCCAACTATTTGAAGCCATTTTAAGCCTGTAGTTATAAATCTTTTGGTGATCAGATTATGGTGAATATTTTGGTGTCTCATAATATCACTTTAGCACCTACAGAATCCTTCTTGACAGTCAGATATGGAAAAAAATATTATGCATCCCTGTAAAGAGTCTTCTACTTTTTGTTGTATCTTGTAGACATCAGTAATTGTAAAATCAATCTGGCTTTTTTTTTTTCACCGTTTGTGTGGTTTTTTTTATTATTTTTTGGTATTAAGTTTCTCCCCTCAGACTGTTATCTATCCCTTAGTTAAATACAATTTCAACTATAATGTAATTATTTTATTATAAGCTTAATTCATCTTTATATTATGCTTTCTAATAATTTACTGACTATACTACCTATAAATGGCTATGTAATTAATTGACATTCTACATAGTGTGTACTGTTACATACCAAAGACTTTTTTCTTATTAGTTTAATGACTTAAAGATCTAAAATCAAACTTTAATAATGTGATTATTTTTTGTTAATAATACAAAAATTATTTTAGAACCAAAAGATTTTGCAAAGACAGCATGAAAAAGCTATAAATGAAACATATAAATATTAATACTATATTGCTCCTAGTATCTTACATCTAGACTTTTTAATATTAGGTTAGAAAGCTAACTAAAGGATTTATAAAAAGAAAAAGATTAACCCAGCAAAGACCAAGGAGACCAAGATGAGTGGAGAAGCAAGACATCTTTAATCAAGAAGAGTAATGTTTTTCAAAAAGGATTTATTTAATTTCCATCATCCTATTACCTCAATCTCAGTTTTGGTTAGAGATGGAGTTTATTCAATAGGGTAATAAGAATCAGAATTAGGGAGCATCTGGGTAGCTCAGTCGTTTAAGCGTCTGCCTTCTGCTCAGGTTATGATCCCAGTGTCCTGGGTTCCCGTCTGGCATCAGTCACCTAGCTCAGCAGGGAGCCTACTTCTCCCTCTTCTTCCCCACCCTCTCCCTCTAGCTATCTCTGTTGCTATCTCTGTCTCTCTCTCTCTCTCAAATAAATACATAAATATTTTTTTAAAAGAATCAGAATTAGAAGAAATTACTTTCTGTCAAATGGCTTAGAGCAACCCAGATTATACATTCAGTAATAACATATGCTCAAATGTGAATATTTTATCTATTGAGCTACATATTAGGTGATCTTTGTAGAGACTCTGAATATTTTGGGTTCACAGGTTCACTCCTAAAAACAAGTAAGTGTAAAATGCTATTGATGCACACCAAAGCTAACAACCCAGAATTTCTCAGCCTCACATATTATATATAAATATAATAAAATCACTTGAAATCATATTTTCCAGTAACACATTTTAATAAGAATTCCAAACAATATGACTTACAATTATTCATTACTTCATAAGAATTTTAAGTTCACCTACATATAAACTACTGTTTAGGTAAAATTGCAGGGTCTTAACATTTTATAATATCTATTTTCCTTGGCAAATCTAAGCAATACACTGTAACAAAACTTTTTTTTTTTTTGGAGAAATCAAAGTCAGTTTCCAGCAGAGAAAATACTAGATTTTGGTTAAGGAAGCAAATGGACATTTTTGATCTTTAAATTTCCCCCTGCAGGTGATTACAGTTCAATCCATGGTCTGGAAACTATATTAAAATGAGGATTCTCATTTTGGCTGGTAAAGTGAATACTTTGCATAACATATACTGCCCCAGGTATCACTACTCTTTTTGTAGAAAGAAAGTGTCAGTCCTCTTGCTATCTATACCAACTTTTTTCAAAACAGAAATTTTCAAGTGATCAAAAAGTTTACTTAGATACAAGGAGAGTTTCTTAAAAGTACAAATAAATGGAGAAAGCTTTCTATCAATGTGTATGAAAAAAACTTCATCAAATTATTGGACCAAATCTAGACTCCCAAAGAAGGTAAGACTTATCACATAATCGTACTTAATGCTGACTCATATTGGCAAGTGACACAATGAAACCAATTGGGAACTGCTTTCTGGCATTTCTAGCTCACTTTTATTTCCATCATAGACTCCTTTACATTTGTATTGTGTTCAGTAATGTTCAATGTGCTCTCACAGATTTCATGTCCTTTGATTCTCTTATTTGATCTCTTTTATTTTCATATATCAAAACTAGTCCAGAATAAAAATCATCAAAATGTGCTTTTTTGCAATGAGTGATCCTGATAAAGGGTCAAGTCAATGTCCAGTAGATCAAATAGTCCCTTTAATGCCCTGCTTTGCATGGTACATTTACTTCCTAAAATCTCCTCCACTGGCCTGTTTCATCCTTGGAAAATCCTCATTTAAAAAAATTTACTCATGTATTCAAACTTCAAATATTTACTGAGATCTAATTTAACAAAATTTACTGTATTTCCAGTCATGGAATAGATAAAAAATTGGGTCTAAATCTTAGTGTTTGACCCTACAGAACATTCGGTGGGTTTACTTTTTCTCTGGAAGCAAAAGTAACAAGCCCAACCATCTGTCACTTAAACAAGAAAATATATTGCTTAAGCTAAAAGATATTTATTATACCAGAAAAACCATATCCCTCAGCAAAAATGAATTCAGATTTCTTCACATTGCCAATGTTCCAATTAAACTCCCATTGTGACATTTGCTGCATGATTATTAAAGGATGTGGCATCCAATAACCAGAAAGAGCTAAAAATGGATGGTGAGCTGAAGTGTCTTTGACCTCCAACTTCTATGATACTGATTTTTTTAAAATTAGGACAGCTTTGTAGTTTATGCAGAATTGAAAGGCTGTTATCCAAAATAATCCAAGATAATTATTTATTAGATGGTTTAAATAATGCTACAATGACTCTTTCAACTGCTGTTAAATGAAGAAGGAATGACAAAGTTATCTATCATTGGGACTTTAACCTGGAGGGAAAGGTCTGGATTGACAGGGGCCATTTGGAATATTTCTTGGTAAAATCAATGGTGTAGTTTGCTGGGTGTTAAAATAACAACAACAGCAGCAGCAATAATAATAATAATAATAACAATAATAATAATACAAACAGGAATTAGAGTTTACTCACTTTGACACATTTATAGTTAAGTACAGATAGGACAAATTCCTAAAAGGGAAGGTTAAATAATATAAAGGTAACTGCTATGGAAAATAGAAAGGAGGGTACTATTCTGGCTGGGGATATTAGTAAAGCTTTATAGAAGAGGTAACAATTAAGTTTTGTAGCATGGGGAGCTTTGGAATATATGGAAATTGAAGGGAGGAGGAAAGTTAGCCCATGACATATAGAAGGAATAGTTTGAACAAAGATACAGTAGTAGGAATGGAATGGTTGAAAAGAGAAATAACAAGTTGCTAAATTTTCCTGGAGTATGTGTTAATATATGGGCTTGTAGCAGGGTATATGATCCTGAGGGTAGGTTAGGTAAAAATTTTGTAGGGTCTATTAGCCAGAATTCAGTTGTAGATGGCTAGCTAGCCAGAAGGGAATTAAACAGATGATTACATATCTTACCACATCAATGCAAAGTCTGGGGAAGGGGTTCTGGGCTGAGCTGCCAAAATTACTTCATAGTTCAGAATCATATTGCAAAATAGTCTTAGAAAAAGGAATAACTGCCACAGTGGCCACCACAGGGCGAACCTCCCTTCTTTTGGCATAATTGACTAAGAGACTAGTTCAAAAGAAGAGGAGCTGCCACTTGAGCTCAGCATTCCCAAATAGGAATTGACCAGACAGAAGAGATTCTTAGGTAATTGTAACATGTAGCTATCTCCACATTTACCAAAGAGCCACATGCCATTTGCTCTTCCTACTTTCTCTTTCTAAGTCCTGAAAAACTGTGTGTTTCTCAAAGCTAAGTTAAATGCAGAAAGACCTCAGCTGCAAAACAGTTTGAGGCATGTGATATTTCTTTTCTGAAGTCTGACACGAAATCACATTGAAAATTGTTGGAGAAGCATTGAGTTAGCCGATCTGTCATATCTCTTAAAGATGTCTTAGATGGTGACACTAAACATATTGGGCTTTGCCTGTGTCTTGACCATCACAGATTTTCAAGTGAAGGAGAAACACACTAAAGGGGTGTTGGGAATATTAATCTGGTAGACAAAAAAAAAATTCATGTTTCTGGCTAACATGAATTATATAGGCTTCAGATGTCAAGTAAATATGTAGCATATTGGACATAAAATATACTGAATGAAGAACCAGTCTAGAGATTTCAATTTTAGTCACTAAATTGAAGAGATAATTGAGTCTGGGCAGAGGAAGTGATGGCCAAGTGAGAGGAAAATGAAGAGGAAAATGAAGAAGGGCAGCCAAGGGAGAAAAAAAACAAAAACAAAAACGAAAAAAATCTCAGGAAACACCTATATTCGGCAGTTAGAATGAGCTGGAAGAAATATAAAAAGAAAGCTAAGGAGTAGAAGAATCAATCATCATGGACATTTAGAGAAGAGAGAACATAAGAATGAATCAAGAAGAGTATGATCAATAGTGATACATGTTGGGGCGCCTGGGTGGCACAGCGGTTAAGCTTCTGCCTTCGGCTCAGGGCGTGATCCCGGCATTCTGGTGATCCCGGCATTCTGGGATCGAGCCCCACATCAGGCTCCTCCGCTGTGAGCCTGCTTCTTCCTCTCCTACTCCCCCTGCTTGTGTTCCCTCTCTCACTGGCTGTCTCTATCTCTGTCAAATAAATAAATAAAATCTTTAAAAAAAAATAGTGATACATGTTACAGTTAAATGAATTTGAGCCTGAGAATTTACAACTGAATGGAAGGAAGCTGCTATGTTTTAAAATATAAATTCCAATAAAGTGGCAAGGAGAGGAGTCTATTGAGGATTAGGGAGTGAGTGCTCTTTGAGAAGTCAAAGTAAAAAATACAGTGGAGGCAACAGCTCAGACTTCTCTGTCAGTAGGGATTGGGGAGGTGGGAGGCAAGAAGACAGGGAAGGAGGGACAGGCAGAGAGAAGGAGAGAGGGAGAGAGAATGAGAATCTTTGCCTTTTAATTGGTATGTTTCACTAACATTCACTATAATTACTGATATAATTGGAACTTATATCTACCCTTTTGTTATTTATTTTCTATTTGCCCCAGCAATGTTTTCTATCTCTTATTTTTCTGCTTTCTTTTGGATTAATCAAATATGTTTTAGAAATCCATTTTACTTTGTGCTATTTAGATATATCTACTTGTTTTATTATATTGATTTGTTTATTTGTTTACTCTAGAGAAGATAATATATAGTCCTTACTTTTCACAGTCTATTGAGAGTTATTTTATCAATTCACCTAAAATGTAGAAGGTTTGCAATTACATATGTTCATCTACCTTCATCCCTATCCCTTTTTTTCTATCATCGTATGTATCTGCATATGATAAAACTGTACGCCATGTTAGAATGTTTGCTTTGAACCTCATATATATTTTAAAGAAATTAAGAGAAAAACATAATATCTTGTACTAATTCATGTAATTTTTTTAATGTTCTTCATTCCTTTCTATAGATACAAATTATCGTCTGGCAATTTATCTTTATTTCCCTTTCTCCTAGTTGTCTTTTTCTGAAAATGTGTTTGTTTTCTCCTCATTTTTAAAGAATATTTTTGGTTAATATAGAATTCTATGTTGACAATTTATTTTACTTTTTTTTTTCTAGCAATTTAAAGATCTGGTTAGTGTCTTCTGGTCAACAGTGTTTTCTTTCTTCTTTCTTTCTTTCTTTCTTTCTTTCTTTCTTTCTTTCTTTCTTTCTTTCCTTTCTTTTAAATTATGTTCAGTTAGCCACTGTGTAGTACATCATTAGTTTTTGATGTAGTGTTCAATGATTCATTAATTACATATAACACCCAGTGCTCATCACAACACGTGCCCTCCTTAATACCTATCCCACTGTTACTCCCCTCCCTCCACCCCCCCTCCCCTCTGAAACCCTCAGTTTGTTTCCCAGGGTCCATAGTCTCTCATGGTTCCTCTCCCTCTCTGATTTCTCCCCCTTCAGATTTCCCTCCCTTCCCCTATGGTCCTCCATGCTATTGCTTATGTTCCACATATGAGTGAAACCATATGATAATTGTCTTCTTCTGCTTGACTTACTTCACTTAACACAATACCTTCTAGTTCCATCCATGTCGATGCAAATGGTGGGTATTCATCCTGTCTGATGGTTGAATAGTATTTCTAATGAGAACTCAGCTGATATTATGACTGGGGCTCTCAATATGTACTAGATGATTGTGAATGCTTTTGAAAATTTTCAGTTCTTTGATTTTCATTGATAAGTATGATGTCCCTAAGTATGATATTTTATGGATTTATTCTTCGAGTTTTCTGAACTTCATGAATCTTTAAATTTATATTCTTCAACAAATTTGGAAAATTTTCAATCATTATGTCCTCAAGTATTTTTATGCCCTATCTCTTCTGTTCTTTTACAGCTCTAAAGGTAATATTATACCTTGTCATATTGCCTGAGGTTCTTGAGTCTGTTAATTTTTCAAAATAAACTTTGTATTTTGGAATAATTTTAGATTTTCAGTAAAGTTTTAAGACAGCGCTAAGATTTCCTGTATACCCTTCATCTTGTTTATACTTCATTGCAAATATCTTACATTTAACAAATATCTTACATTTTAACAAATGTCATTGTGCATTTGTTAAAATTAAAACATCAATTTTCATACATTACTGTTAAATAAATTGCAGACTTTATTTGTATTTCACCAATTTTTTTAAATGTCCTTTTCCGTTCCAGAATTCAGTGCAGGATATCACATTGCATTTAGTTGTCAGATCTTCTTAGTCTTGTTTGGTCTGTGAAAATTTCTCTGTGTAACCTGACTTTGAGAGTTTTATACTGGTAAAATATTTTGTAGAATATACGCCAATTTAGGTTTGCCTGGTGTTTTTCTCATGATTAAACTGGGGTTATGGATCTGAAAAGAATACTATAGAGGTGAAGTGCCCTTCTCATCAGATCATATCAGAAGGTATATGGTATTCACATGATATTCCTAGTGATGTTAACTTCATCAATTGAAGAAGGGAATGCTTCTCAGGTCTCTACACAGGAAAGCTCCAATTTTTCCCTCACCTTTGGAAGTGAATCTGTAAGTCTAGCTCACCTTCAGGGGTTGGAGATTAAACTTCGTCTTTTGCATAGGGAGTAGCTGTATATATTACTTGGAATTCTTCTATAAGAAACATTTTTCTCTTCTTTCCCATTTATTTATTTATTCAATCATTTATGTATATAAGTATGGATTTATTTGTATTTAGTACACACTTTGGATTATAATCCAAATACTACATTACTTCATAGCTCAAATTGTTCCAGCATAGACTATTGAGATTATTTTCAGTTTGGTTCATATGCCATTTTGATGTGCCCCCATCTGTTAGTTTTTTTTGACCACTTTCTTACTTTTTGGTATTTTAAGATGCTCCAACCCATCTTCTGTCTTTCTTGCTTCAGCCCTAGAATCAGCCATTTCTCCAAGAAGAACTGGACCCATTTATTGGAGCGTAGTATTTAGAAAACAAGATGTGGGCACTACGTGGTACTTATTTTTTTCCATTTTTTCTCACCGTTTCTCCATATTAGATAAATTGTATACATTTATCTTCAAGTTTTCTGACACTCTGTCCTTTTCATTTTTCTGTTAAGCCTTTCTCTTTCCAGATCTGGTCAGATTTTACACAGAGAATTTTTTTCCATCCAGACTTCCACTTAGTTTATTTTTTTATAGCTTCTATTTCTCTAGTGAGATTTCACATTTATTTATTCATTTCAAGCATATTTTCCTTTTCCTTTTTCTTTATTTCCTTGAACATAGTTGTTATGACTGCTTTAAAGTCCTTATTTGCTAATTCCAACATCTGGATTGTCTTGAGGTTTGTTTCTGTTGACTATATTTCTCCTAAGAAAAGATCACATTTTTCTGTATTTTTCATGCACTAGTCTGCTTTAAATTGTGTCATGGACATTTTGAGTGGCTTATTGTAGAGGATCTAGATTCTTCTATATTCCTTGGATAATTTTGATTTATTTTTCTCCTTTTTTTTCCTTTTTTCAAAGCTATAATTTAACTTGTCTAGACTCAAATTAGAGGTCTTGTATTTCTTGCACTGGGCAGGACCTTAAATCTCAGTTGTTTTTGAGCTTTGTCTGTGCTGCATGGGGCCTGCCTTATGCATGTGTGGTTTAGGGAGCTATCATTTGGGCAGAATTTATGTGTAGAATTGAGACTACACCTTCACGATTCTCTCCATTCATAAGACTTGTCTTCTCTGGTTCTTTCAAATAGGAGACTATAGGTTTTCTAATAAAAATTCTAGCTGTTTTACATGGGGCTGACAGGATAACATTCGGGCTGAAATTCTTAAAAATAATTTCTTTAGAAAGTTTCACCTGGTGCTATTCCTTCTTTTTAGTTAAAAATCCCTTCCATAATCTTCCTGTTTTTAGTCACTCTCTAGTGTTTTCAGATAATTGTTTCTTTTCTATTTTGATTAGAATTCAGTTGTTTTATGGGTCTGTTGGTCTGTAAGACCATACTTGAAGCAAAAACATTAAGATGACAAAATTTGGGAAAAAATATATTTGGTTGTGGAATATCTTAGGAAATTATCAAATTTTACTTCTCAGACGAGGTATCGTATACTAAATTTACTGATTTACACTCAGAATTAAAAGAAATTTAAGTAAACCAATCAGAGCTGGCTAGTGAAAAGAGAGAGGTATGTTAGTGGAAAAAATAGTCTATACTTAAATAAGAAAATTTAAGGACTATAAGCTTATTTTTGCTCCATAAACTCCTTAATAATGTGAATCATTAATATGTAGAATACACATACACTATGGTAAAAATTTCAAATTATGACAATAGTAGGATTATATGCATATAAATATATAGAAAAATAATATTTTATTGTAAATTTTCTCTATTTTATTTCCTAGCTATGAAAGAAGGAAAATTCATGTTGTCTGTTCATATGTCTACTTTTGTTATCCAACAAAAGTCCTGTTCATGAATTGTATTACCTTAGAAAACTCAGAAGTTAAATGTGTGGCTCTTTTGCCAGGTGCACTCACTGTGAACATTGTCAAGACTCTTTTTTTTTTTTTCTTTTCGTTTCATAATAGAACCCAGCCTTTATTAGTAAAAGTGTATTCTTCTAAAACACTTATTTAAATTTAGGGACTTTGTCTAAATGAAGGAAAGATCAACCTACCCTTTCCAAAAAATTCAGATTATACTTTTTCCAAATGAGTTTTTATAAGATTGACAATAACATAACGTTTTAAAGGGAATTCAGTTTTTGGTAAAATTGAATTCCAATTTAAGTCCTGCCTAAAGTTACTTTTCTAGTGATTGTTATTTATTTAAAGAAGACATTTTAAGTAAGAAAACAGAGCATAGTTTGATAGCACTCACTGTGTAGATTTGCATTCCAGTTTCATCACTTATTAATTATGCACTCATGACCAACTACCTCAGCTTTCTTGTCTACTAAATGGAGTTCATGTCAGTATTTTCCACGTGGATTTAAGTGGATTAAAGGATGAAGTGAGATATGCTGTAGAGTTTTCAGAGAGGCACCTACTACACAGAAGGCATGCCATAGAATTATGCACTGATTCTAGATACTGTGGACCTCCACATGATGCAACAACATGAGATTATGTAACATTAGATATGTTAACATTTATGTACTGTAAAAAACAAAAAACCAAAACCCCCGAAAACCATTGATTTGACTTTATCTGAAAGGTTGAAATTCTTCTACATATGTTATTTCTATAGTCGTGTCCATTATGACACGTGATTATTCCCCAGTGAGATTCCTAATGGAGAACTGAAATCTGAATTCATTGAGGATACACTTAAAAACAACAGCAATTCATGAATAGTTTCTCTTTATGGTAAAAGGAATATTAATAAGAGAATAGTCTCTTTAGTGTAGATTTCTCTTTCTTCTCTCACACCTTGCAGTATTTCTGATTTTTAGCACTAGAAATATACTTCCACCCTCTGCTTTGCAATATACCAAGTAATTTCTCTGTCCCTCTTAACACCAGGTAATTTTTTAAACGCTTCTCAGTAACATTGCTCCCACCTAGACACAATCCACTCTGCTTTCTCCATAAAATAGTGATAAATGAGTAGAGTGGTGACCTTTTGTAATGAGAAAATATCACAAGACTGACTTTCTCACAGTATTTCAAGTGCATTTCCTCCTGAAAGATCATAAGAAACTGCCTTTTATGCTCTTCTCTCTGTAAAATCGGTCAACTCTTGGATTTTATGTTAATTCCTGTATGCGTAGAACCAGATGGGATAAAATTTATCATATTCTATTAACATAATCAAAGACTTTGGAGGCTGTTCATGTATTTATGTAAACAACAGATCATAAAAATAATGTGGCTGTATTTGCTTTATCATATTTTTGAATCTCGGTCAATATTTCCTTTATATTTAGACTTCTGAGTTATAAAATTTAATTCTAAATACCCTAAGGGTTTAAGAATAATAAGAATATTACAATGAATTGAGCATTCAATAAAATGGGCCTTTGTTCTCACAAGCATAAAACAGCATTTATATTAAATTATAGTTTTATCTTCTTGACCAACCCAGACAGAACTGAAGCATCTGGATTAAGTCAGGTTATGAAAAGCCATCAGTCAATTTTTTGTGGAACAACCAATGCTAGCCCAGACATTTTGTACCAATACATGTCAGGAAATAAATTATTTCTATAATCTTCCTTAGTTATCATTTGTAATATTGAGAATAAACTCAAGCTCCTGTGATAGAAGATGGTGTGATAGGTACAAATTTAGGAAAGACAAGAAATTCTTACCAGTGTTTTTGAATCTGATAAGAAACAATACTACCATCACAATAATGATAATAATAGTAATAATAATAGATAGTGTGGGGTAAGTGCTTGATGCATTGGAATTCAAAAAGAGAAACTTTTTAAATGATTAGTAAAAAAGGGAAATAAAACACGGAGTTAGTAACTTTTGACAATAGAGTAAGATAAGGCAGAACTTTGCTACAGTATTAGAAGAGCCACATACAGGCTTGAGGACACTGTAAGATTTTATTTATTTATTTACTTAGAGAGAGAGAGACTTGTGTGAGTGAGGAGAGAGGTATAGGGGGAGGGAGAAGAAGAGGGAGAGAGAGAATCTCAAGCAGACTTCATGCTGAGCATTGAGCCCAACTTGGGGCTCGATCTCAGGACTCTGAGATCATGACCTGAGCTGAAATCAAGAATCAAAGGCTTAACTGGCTTAGCCACCCAGATGCCTCAGGCTTAAGGACACTATAGAAGCAAAGTAGTTGTGTGTGTGGAGAGGTGGGTGAGGGCAAAGTTTATTATAACATATACATGCCGAGAAACTAGTTACTGGTGGGAAAAGATGTCCTGGGGGATACATGTAGCCCCCTAGTCAAACATTAGTGAATGTACCATGATTGTGCTTCAGGTTCTATCCCCTCTATTGTTTGACTTTATTTTAGTACAAGCATAAGAATAACCTTGTGAGTAGGAAAATAAATATTTAGAACTCAGCCATCAGAGTCAGTTTAGATGCCAGCAATTTTTGTGAGTACTGGGAAAGCCACCTGTGCAAACTCGAGACATGGGAGACTGTGGGATATTGCATTCCCTTCTCCTTGTGGGAGGAAGTGACTACACGATGGGAAGTTGATGTTTGGGTGTCTTCCCTCATGCTAGAAGAGGAGAAAACATCAGTTCCTGTCAGTTCATTACTAAACACACCAAAAAGAGATCCTGGGGAATTTGTTATATAGAAACTATGTTTATACGATAGTGAAAGTTTATAGGATAGCTTAATTTGCATGAAACTTAGCATATGAGTAAGAAAGTGGTAGAAAACTAAATGACAGTTTCAGGATGGATTGTGAATGGTAAGGACACTTTCTGGTTTTGAAATGACATTCAGAAAATAGTATAAAGTTTTAAGCCCTAAAGAATGTGTGTTATGATCAAAATGTTGCTTGGGAAATTAAGCTAGCAGTGAGGTACAAGATGATTATACATGAATGAATGCCTAGAGCTAAGATACCTACTTGAAAGCTATTAAAAGTGATCCATTAATAAAGGTTTATATTGAAAAAGTGACGGTGGAAATTGAGAAAGAGATGAATATGAGGGACGTTATAAATAATGACATTATAGACTATTGATATGAGGGAGAAAACATTTCTGAGTTCAAGCTTGAATTGTAATCCAAAAGGAAACATTCTGAAGAAAGTACATCAGAGAGAGATGAGAGGCCTCAGTCAGACGGCTAATGTTATGAAGCTAATGGAGACATCAAGGAGACAATGCTCGGAAAACTGTTAGGTATTGTTGTGCTAGGTCTTGAAGATAGGTTGGAACTGACCGTACAGATTAAAAGTCATCTACCTATAGGTAATGCCTTCAGTCTAAACAGCCTACATACAAGAATGAAGGGTGGGAGGGGGGAACAGAAGGAGGAATGAACCAAGACAGACTATGGACTCTGGGAAACAAACTGAGGGTTTCAGAGGGGAAAGGGGTGGGGGATTGGGATAGGCTGGTGTGGGTATTAAGGAGGGCACGTATTGCATGGAGCACTGGGTGTTACACACAAACAATGAATCATGGAACACTACCTCAAAAACTAATGATATACTGTATGGTGACTAACATAACATAATAAAAAATTTTAAAAATAAATAAATAAACAAACAAACAGCCTACCTAAATTGAAAGTGTCTACATTCACAAGCCAAATGAATTAGCAATTGATTCACTAAAACTGACAAGAAGTTTGAAATTGAGAGTGGGAAGATCTTTAAAAACATTCTTAGTGGGGCGCCTGTGTGGTTCAGTTGGTTGTGTCTGCCTTCGGCTCAGGTCATGATCCCAGGGTCCTGGGATCAAGTCCTGCAGGGCTCTCTGCTCAGTGCGAAGTCTGCTTCTCCCTCCCCTTGCTTGTACTCACTTGCTCTTTCTGTCAAATAACTACATAAATATTAAAAATAACATTAAAAAATTAAAAAAAAAACTCTCCCAGAGTGACGGGCAAATAATCTGAAGGATCTTTAACTAAATTCTCTAAGTAGAGACATCGTCATTCTGAGGAGCTTAAATGAAAAGATAGTGAGTGGATAGCAACTTTTAACAGTTAAGCGCTTTCTTTGATATGAATGTTTTGGGCAGTGATTTTTAATGTTGTAAATCAGTTTCTTCTCTAAAGGTTTCCACTCCATTCCTCTTTAAAGAATGAGTGTCCATTTCTTGAGGTGGCTGTGTCATATCTTTACCACATATCCTCCAATAACATTACCTGGATGATTATCATAATGGAAAGAAATGCAATATGACTTCTCCAGCTTTGGAAAAGTTTCTTCTGAGAAGGAAATTTAAGTCAGCCTTCACATAAAAAAACCTCTCCTGAGTTTCGTATTTTTCTCAGCATGGTTTATGAGTACCACTTATTACATTCTTGCATGCTATATGAGACAGTATTACGGAGACTAAAAACAAATAGAAAACAAGCCCATCTTTCAGTCCTCGTTTTGTCATGTCAAAGTGCATGACCTAAAAGAATTAGTTTTCTGTGTTGAAAATAGAGCTGGTAATATTTCCCTCCCAAAATTTGTTGAGGAAAGAAAGAATTTGTAAGAAGCATAGAACACTAGTACATATTGAACACTTAGTAGGTACTTGTTTTCCTTACAACTAATTAGGCTATTTTATTCTATGCTACAGCCCAAGGGCTCTAGTGACCTGTGAATAACCTAAGCCCACCTAAGGACAAATTTTTAATGTGCTGTTTTCTTGAGTTCCTGCTGAGGAATTATCAACTTTAAGTTTCTCAGGAGTCTCTTCTGTTTATTGAGTCATTATTCCCACAATGTAGCTGGCATTAGTTATATGAATCAACAGCTTACATATGGATAGCAATGCATTAGAAGTAGAAACTTTTATTATTTTAGCACGAATAATGTAGTCTCAAGGCTAAGAACTCTGCTTTGTCTTTCATTTTTAAGAATCAGGGATTTACTTTCTGGAGGCCACGTTCAATTCTTCAAGAAATCTTGATGAAGTAAAACCACTGATGATGCTGATGGCTCTCAACATTACTTAGTAGATTTCTGTTGCCTCCTGTGAGTCAGTGTTCTTTGTAATTATGATTGCTTCCTTGTCCACAGGAGGTAGAGAGGGAAAAGTGGCAACTTCCTAGCTTAGAATCTCCAATTTCTGTAACTTTTGAAACACGACCCCTAACTTTCTTTGGAGAAATACCCTTACTTAATATTCACTTTCATACTCAACATATAAAAACATATTGTATTGGTTTTCTATTATTGCTGAGTAAGAAATTACTACAATCTTAGCAGCTTAAAAAAGCAAATATTTCTTATGTTGCTGTTTCCATGGGTCAGGAATGCAGGCACAGTTTACCTGGCTTCTCCGCTCAGAGTTCACAAGGCTGCACTTAAGATGTCAGCCAAACCGAATTCCCTACTGGAGCTCAGGATCCTCTTCCAAGTTCATGTGGTTGTTGGCAGAATTCAGTTCCTTGTAACTGTAGAACTCATGGTAACTTGCTTCTTCAAGGCTAGCAGGAAAGAGTTCCTCCCTTCTTCCTTCCCTCCCTCTTCCTCTTCCTCTTCCTCTTTCTCTCTTTCTTTCTTTCTTTCTTTCTTTCTTTCTTTCTTTCTTTCTTTCTTTCTTCTCTTTCTCTTCTCTTTCTCTTTCTCTTTCTCTCTCTTCTCTTTTCTTTTCTTTTTTTTCTTTTCTTTTCTCTTCTTTCTTTCTTTCTTTCTTCTTCTTTCTTCTTTCTTTCTTTCTTCTTTCTTTCTTTCTTCTTTCTTTTTTTTCTTTCTTCTCTCCTCTAGACCCTCTTCAAAGGGCTCCTCTGATTAGGTTAAGCCCATTCAGGATAATCTCCTCTTTGATTAACTTAAAATAAATTGATCAGAAACCTTAACTGCATTTGCAAAATCCTTTGAACTTTGTTTATAATTTAATCATAGGGATATGAAAACGTGTTTGCCATATTCTGTTACTTAGAAGCAAGTTACATTTGTGGTAACTCACATTTAAAAGTCTATGAATTTTTGTTTGTAACCAAACTAACAAAATGAGAAAAGTTGGGATAAAGATAAAAACAGTGACTCAATTTCATCAAAATTTTATTCTCTTTCTCCTGTCTCCTGCTTCTGTATGGACGTCAACTTCAGGGTCTCAAATTAGCTATTTCCATTAGGCTAAATCATGACCAGGGAAGTTAAAGAGCTCATGGAATCACAGACTTGGAAACGGAAATATAAGAACCCTTTCCCCTTCTTCCAGTTTGGAAAAATACCACAGAGGTATTATGATTTGCACAATCAGAGGTCATACCCCATCTCATTAGAAGCAGTAAAATACTGTAATTGGCAGTCTCCATCAGTATCATTTAGATGTATAAAAGGAAGAGGACAATTTTCCAAGAGAAAGATGGGTGGCACTAACATGTTATGGAAATTGTTGTAAATTGAAGAACTACCTCTGTTTTTTTAAAAGCAGTGCCTAAGTCAGAATTTTTTCCTCTGAGATGGAGAGAAAATATTTGGAGTCACAGAAACTGGGAAAGTATAAAGAAATTTGTGTCTGGTAAGAATAGTTTATTTGTGTCTTCTTCAATTTCTTTCATCAATGTCACATAATTTTTAGTGTATAGGTTTTGTTGTTGTTGTTAATGAAACCATGCATTGCTATAAGTTTCCCTCTTAGAACTGCTTTTGCTGCATCTCACAATATTTGGTATGTTGTGTTTTCATTTCATTTGTCTCAAAATACTTTCTGATTTCCCTTTTGATTTCTTCTTTGACTCATTATTGTTCAGGAGTATATTTAATTTCCACATATTTGTGAACCTCTCAGCTTTCCACCAGTTTTTGATTTCTAGTTTTATACTACCGTAGTTGGCAAAAATACTTAATATAATTTATATCTTCTCAAATATGATGAGATTTGTTTTATGGCCTGACATATTACCTATCCTAGGAAATGCTCTGTCTGTGCTTGAGAAGAATGTGTATTCAATTGCTGTTGGATGGAATGTTCTGTATATGTCCATTAGGTCCATTTGGTTTATAATGGTATTTCATATNCTGCAAAATCCTTTGAACTTTGTTTATAATTTAATCATAGGGATATTAAAACGTGTTTGCCATATTCTGTTACTTAGAAGCAAGTTACATTTGTGGTAACTCACGTTTAAAAGTCTATGAATTTTTGTTTGTAACCAAACTAACAAAATGAGAAAAGTTGGGATAAAGATAAAAACAGTGACTCAATTTCATCAAAATTTTATTCTCTTTCTCCTGTCTCCTGCTTCTGTATGGACGTCAACTTCAGGGTCTCAAATTAGCTATTTCCATTAGGCTAAATCATGACCAGGGAAGTTAAAGAGCTCATGGAATCACAGACTTGGAAACGGAAATATAAGAACCCTTTCCCCTTCTTCCAGTTTGGAAAAATACCACAGAGGTATTATGATTTGCACCATCAGAGGTCATACCCCATCTCATTAGAAGCAGTAAAATACTGTAATTGGCAGTCTCCATCAGTATCATTTAGATGTATAAAAGGAAGAGGACAATTTTCCAAGAGAAAGATGGGTGGCACTAACATGTTATGGAAATTGTTGTAAATTGAAGAACTACCTCTGTTTTTTTAAAAGCAGTGCCTAAGTCAGAATTTTTTCCTCTGAGATGGAGAGAAAATATTTGGAGTCACAGAAACTGGGAAAGTATAAAGAAATTTGTGTCTGGTAAGAATAGTTTATTTGTGTCTTCTTCAATTTCTTTCATCAATGTCATATAATTTTTAGTGTATAGGTTTTGTTGTTGTTGTTAATGAAACCATGCATTGCTATAAGTTTCCCTCTTAGAACTGCTTTTGCTGCATCTCACAATATTTGGTATGTTGTGTTTTCATTTCATTTGTCTCAAAATACTTTCTGATTTCCCTTTTGATTTCTTCTTTGACTCATTATTGTTCAGGAGTATATTTAATTTCCACATATTTGTGAACCTCTCAGCTTTCCACCAGTTTTTGATTTCTAGTTTTATACTACCGTAGTTGGCAAAAATACTTAATATAATTTATATCTTCTCAAATATGATGAGATTTGTTTTATGGCCTGACATATTACCTATCCTAGGAAATGCTCTGTCTGTGCTTGAGAAGAATGTGTATTCAATTGCTGTTGGATGGAATGTTCTGTATATGTCCATTAGGTCCATTTGGTTTATAATGGTATTTCATATACACTCTTTCCTTATTGATTCTATGTGGATCATATATCCATTGTTGAGAGTGGGATATTAAAGTTGCCATCTATTATTATATTGCTGTTTATTTCTTCTTAATAGTTATATTATCATTTGCTTTGATAATGCACCAATGTTGGGTACACTCCATTGACTTCTAAGTGCTTTGTTCTAACTCTTAAAATATGTCTATGAAGCAGTCAGAATACTGGTATTATCATTTCTGTTTTACAGGTAGGAAACTTTAAATATATTTCCTAGAGTGGTGGTGCTGGTTGAATTAAAACCCAAACCTTGGTTGACTTCTGAGCCAGGGCTAAACTTGAGAGAAGCTGTTTTGTGTCAATATCTTGACCAATCCTAACCTTGCCTCATGTCCTGCTCTGGCCACCATTTTGGTCAGTTTGACAGTGGTACTTTTGACCTGCTAATCCCTGCCATCTCTCCAGGCCTATGAAGATTAAGGTTTCCATATGATTATAGTGGTTCATCCATTCCTGTTAGGGACTTTTCACTTGATGCTAACTTTTCCCCAAAAGTTATTCCTGCAGATAGTCCTATGAATTACTATAATTTTTCCTTTAGGGCTTTTCTCAAATGCGAATTCCTTGGAGGGAGATCTTTCCTGACAACCCTGTCAAAAAACAAACCTGGTTTATTCTCTATCCTCTTACTTTGGTCTATTTTCTGTCACTGCACTCATCTTTTCTTGACATTTATACTCTATGTGTTTATGTCTCCACTAGAACATACACTCCATAAGAATAGAGAATTTTTGTTGTTGCTGCCCTCTGTTTACAGCACATAAAACTTGAGGGGTGGGGAGAGGATTGGTTGTGTAAATTGTATACATTGATGCTGTATCAAAAAGAGGATATTAGAATTGGAATGTCCTTCAAGGATTATAAAGAAGAGGAAAACTTCATTCACAACCAAACAATGACTGAATTAATATGTTCCTTGCTTAAATGTCTTATATGAACAAGAAACAAATAACTTAAATATACTAGCCTAGTCATAACATCAAGTGTACCAGTCTCATCCTTTGGTTTTGTGCCATTCAAGATAATCATGAGAGATTGCTGAAGAAGTTAATTGATGGCTGTTAATAGATACAGACAATAACAGAAAAAAATGTGGAAAAAGTAGGCTGAGATTCAAAGTCGACTTACTGTTTTTTCCTCTAATATCATTAGTTAAACTCCCAGAACTTGGTGCTTAAATATTCCTTGAATGTTCTGAGAATCCTTCTTTTTTTTTATCTTCCACATTTTCTTTATTTTTTTTTAGTTGGATAAATAATGCATGTTTGTTGCAACCAGTAAACTAATTAAAAAATTTATAAAGAAGAAATGAGAAATTTTATCCATTTATTTTATCCACTTATACCCCAATATCATTTTATAAAGTAACCTAGTGTGCTTCTTTTTATTCTATTCTCCATGTCATTAACCAATTATTTGTACATATATTTACAAAAATGGAATTATACTGCATACTACTCTATAATTTGCTTTTTTCATTTAATGACTTATAATCATGATCCTTCCAATTTAGGGATATTAAAACTATATCCTATTAAAAGCTGCATGTTATATATATATGTGTGTGTGTGTGTGTGTATATATATACATATATATGCATATATATATATATAATGGACATTATAGTTGATTCCAGATTTTTGCCATCATAAAAATTCTTTAGTAAATACCCTGTGCCAATATATATTTTGTGTATGGTAGATTCCCAAAGGGGGGATTATTAGATCAAAGGCTTTATGTACTTCTAATTTTAAAAGATAATGAGGGATTATCTTCCAAAAAGATTGTAAAATAAAATATTTATCTTCTTTTAAATTCGCAAATATTGTCTAGATACTGCTGGGCTTCCTGCTTCTTTATTATGAATTCCAGGTGATTCAGCTATAATCCAAATCTTAAAAAAAAGGTCCTAATATCAAGAATCATAGGCAATCCATGGGCATATGCAAATATTCGTAAAAATGCATGTTTTCCAAATTCTACTGAATTGCCTGAAACCAAGTTATTATATTAAAAGTATGTTGAACTTTGAGTTGAATATATTTGCATAAACCAGGATCTTCTATTTCTTTCCATGGAAAATATTGAGAGCAAAACGAAGAATGAAAAATAAAACAGACAAAATTCTTTATCTGTAAAGGTAGTCAAGAGTAGCATAAATAGGTCATAAGCCATACAGCGGTGAACACAAGTTGTTGAGAGAATTCTCAGCAGTGCAGCAGCTTTATTCAAAAAGTCATGAAGATTTCCCTCCTCAACAAGACATCTGAGCCATTTTGGGGATATATTCCTACTTCTATTACTATACCTAGGACTAATTCATAGCATAACTGAATCAGAAAAGAACAGCAAGGAAAGAATCTCTACCACAAAGGAATACAAGTCCTAGCTTCAGGAATTGGGGGATGCACGCAGACTGGATCATGAAGATGCTTTATCAAAGGGGTCAGGACACAAATCAAATAAGGGGATGTTTATTGATTTGGGGGCACTCTTTTGAAATGCAGGATTTCACGTTCTGCCAAAGATCACAAGAGATATGGGCAGACAAGCTGTGGCTATCTTAAATGAGGTTAAAATGCTAAAATTTCTATGTCAGACAATGGAGGAAGGGACAAAAAACTCAGAAGTATGCATGCAGAAGTGGATATGCTATAGAATGTTGGAAGACCCAACAGTTACTGTGTTCTATGGGAATGTGGAAGGGATACACCATTTACCAAAGTCTTAAGGCTAGCACTGGTAAGAAAGGCATCAGAATCATTAAGAAGTTCAATAATTGTTTTCCTCTATTGCTCAGGTTTTATTGTAGGAGAGTCCGTTAGTCTCACTGCTAACAATGAGGACAATATGATCCAGATACAGAACTCATGGGATGATAGGTGGATCTTAACTATCCAAAGTGCGATAGCTATAATGAATATAATGGGGGGCAAGGTCCAAATGACAGCCAAGAGGGCCTCACCCACAGAGAATGGTGTCACTGGAGGCATAATAGACGGGTAATTAGAAAGAGTACCAATCAACTTGAACTATCAGAAGAATTAAAAGATGGATGATCAAGAGGTTAAGGGTAGCTGTCCCAGTAAAAAGCCATAATCCCACCCCAGTTCCCAGACTTCAACCAATTTCTGACCTGTAATCTATAAATTGAAGAAAAGGCTATATTCCCAGGGAAAGATGTATGCAATACCACACATACGTGGTCATAAATCTTCATGTTCTTCCACAAAGGAACCTACAGTTATTCACTTGAGTAACTATGCACTTGGGAAAGGGGAAAGTTTTAAGGACTCTTGTTCATGTTGACATTCATACGCCGAGATCCAAATACTTGTCATGGTCTCCTTGTTAAAATGAAAGCATATGGGGGCTAGGTAATGGATAGGGTCCTGGCCATGAGCCTATTCACAGCGGGGCTATTGTAGATTTATTATCTGATCATTTCCCTGGTACCTGAATATATTATTGGGAAAGGCATACATTGGTAGTTGGTGCAGACCCCACACTGGGCGTCAGGCTTGTGTGGTAAGAGCCATCACAGTGTGAGAGGCCAAGTAAAAGCCTCTGGAATTAAGTAACATCTGTCCAAGGTATTAAGTCAAAATAAAATTACATTGGGGGTAGGCATGGAAACTAGTGCCATGTTCAAAGATTTAAAGGATGTGTTAGGGGTTATCCCCACCATACCTCCATTTAATTGATCAGTTTTGTCCCTGAAGAAACCAAATGTATCTTGGAGAATACCTCAAAGAAGAACTGCAAAATAATGAAATAGAACAAGCAGTAAATACATTGTTCAGGAAAAGACTTCCCTGAAATATAAGAGCTAAATTTACACGTTGAGAAAGGGTATGTGCCAGGAAAAATTGACCCAGGTTAGCAGCATGACACAGGCTAATAAAATTATGGACACCACGATAAGAGAAAACTTTGAGCTTCTAAGGAGAAATATCAAATCTCTTGTAAGGACAAAATGTCAGATTGGTTTCACATTTCTTTTCACCTGCATTCAACATCAGCAGACAATGAAGAAACATATACAGAGAAAGAAAAAAGTATGTTCTGAAGAGTATAAACATGTGAAATTGCTCGTCAGCTATAAAGGTCATAGTCATGCTATACTGAATATGCAGGACTTAGGAAAAAATGTTTTTACATGAGCCTTTCTTGAGAAATTGCTAGAGGACAAACTACATGGCTAAGAGATGACTGGGGATACCACGACTAAAGGGCTGGCAACAAGAATTGAAAATATTTAACTGTAGAATTACATCTATAATGGGTGGATTAGGAGAATAAAATAGAATGTAAATGTTGTATGTCATGGCCAAGTAGAGATGGCATGTCTAACCATATTTGGTAGGGAGTGAGGTATTAAAAGATAAGCTGAGGCATATTGAAATTTTTGAGTTTATTTGAGCAAAAATGGATTAGAATGGGGCAGCGCCAAACCAGAACTCATGAGGAGTGCTTTGCTGACAGAAGCTAGGGGAAAGACATATAGAGAAAATGTGGAATTAAAGACAGAAAATTATTTGATTGACTATATCTTAGAGCTCAGTTGGCTGTTTGTGATCCATTGTCTTTAGGTTTTGCTATCATAATTTTGAGGCGTTTATAAGCTTGGATTTTGTTTGTTTAAGTAGTCTGCCTCAATATTACAGCCACCTCAGTCTAATGACCTCCTTATATAATTAATTTAACAGGAGTAAGCAAGGTAAGGGATTAAGTGGTTTCTTAGATTGCCTCATTTCTAATAGCTGGAATTCAAAGTATATTATTTAATCTAACAGATCAAATATAAGCATCTTCATCATTATGAAGGTACTAAATCAGAAAGAAAATCTTACTGACTAATATACAACAGTGAAGAAGAGAGTGTAGGGGAAGAAAGGGAGAGGAAATAAATTAATTTTAATGTTGCTCACAATACAAAATTGATGTTCTATACACTGAGACTAAATGCACCATGTAGAAATTGTGAAGCTAGTCATAACAGAACAATAGCAACAACACTTCACAAATATGAGAATTACGCACACACACAAATTGTGTGTGAAGCTAGTCATAACAGAGCAATAGCAACAACACTTCACAAATACGAGAATTACGCACACACACAAATATCAAGAATAAAGAAACAGAGCAAATAGGAAAAAGATTTGAAAAAACAAGCAAACAAAACAAATAAAACCAAACTGCTAAAAAAAATGTGTTTGTCATTTTAACAAATGAAAATTGTCTCTATACATCTGTCAAATGACAACTTCAGAATGGATCACAATGAAAAGGGCAATTCTGGACTGTGTAGCAGAAAACTAAGACAAAGTGAGAGCAATGTTCATGATCTTAATAGCAAAGTAGAAGTCAGGTCTAAAAGCAATAAATGAATATCAGCTTCTGCCTCTGAAGGATTAATTGCCATGGCATTTGCTGTCCACTGTAAATAAGTAGACAAATAACTGGAAGAATAAGTGAAATAATGGTTTTCAGACAATGGACAGTAGGAGGAAGGACAGGACTGTGATCTCTGAGAAAATAGAAACAAATGACATGAACTGGAGATGGTTTCCTGATTACAGTGCGAGGAGAGGAAACAACACAAATCACAGATGATTTGAAAGAACAAAGATCAAAATCCTGGGAGGCTGAGGGGGTTAGAATTTTAAAGTTGGAAAGGGAGTGACAGATTGGAGTGAGCTGGAAAAGGAGAGGGAGATAGAGCAAGAGAAAAAGCAAGAGTGAATGAGAAATGCTAGGAATAACATAGAGGACTTTTTTCCTATTTTTTAGTCTTTTCCAAAAATAATTGAAGAGAAAATGTGTAGCTAAAAGTGGATAAAATGGAAATGGAATTATAAAAAATATTGAAATAATCCAAAAGAAGACCAGGAAAGGAAACAAAATATAGCAACACATGAAAACAATAAGATATTTAGATCTCAGTATAACCTTAGCAAATTAAAAATTGGAGAGAATTTCCTCAATCTGACAAAAAGACAATATGAAAAATTTATAGCTAACATTACTCATTAAGAAATGGAATGTTTTTCTCCTAATATTGGAAATTAGGCAAGGATATCTCTTCTCATCATCTATATTCAAAATTCTATTGGATGTTCAAGCTAGTGGAATAAGAGAAGAAAAAGAAACAAAAGGCATAAAGTTGAATATAAACAAGTAAAACTATTTTTATTCACAGAAAATATATCATGTGTGCAGATAACTCAAAGAAATATACAAAAAAAGTAACTGAACTAGTGAATCAATTTGCTACGGCTGGAGGGCATAAGGTCAGCATAAGAAATCTAGTGACTTTTTATAGAAGGCAACAAGAAGTTGGAAGTCGAAATAAAATAATACCTTTTACAATAACATAAAGCATATGAAATATGGACGGTCATTTGTATGGTGTCATCTTTACTGAAATTCATGCAAATAGGAAGCATATTCTTGCTTTGCACAGCTCCAGGGTAACTGAGATTGTAATTAGGGGTACACTTAACAAAAGCTGTGCACTGAAACCTATAAATCATTGCTGAAATAAATGTAAAAATACCTAATAGATATATTGATAAACCATGTTCATTGAATGAAGACTTAATTTTATTAAGTTGCCACTTCTCCCCATATTGGTCTATAAATCCAACATGACTTCCTTAAAAATCATAGCAGGCTTATTTTTGTTGATGTAAAATTTACAAGTTGATTCTAAAATTCTTTGACAATGTAAAGAACTTAGAAAAACTAAAAATTTTTGAAAAAGAAGTTGAAGGACTTAGACCACCATATTTTAATAGTTGCTAAATAGCCACAATAATCAAAACAACATGGGAGCAGAGTAAGTATTTCAGCACATAAGACAAGGTGATTCAGAAATCAGCTCACAAATACATGGTTAATTGATTTTTGAAAAAATTGCTATGATAATTGAATGGGGAAGGAAATGTTTTTGATATTGCTGCAACAATTAATGTCTATGGGAAAATTATCCTTTATCTTCTCTCACAGCATATAGAAAAATTAATTCAAAATATGTACATGAACAGAGGAGCTGAAACTATAGAACTTCTTGAAGAAAATATAGGAAATATATTTTTACTACTTTTGACTAATTGAAGGTTTCTTAGAGAAGACAGTAAAAACATGAATCACAGAAGAAAATGTTGATAAATTGAAATCAAGTGTAATTAAAATCTCTGTTTTATGAAAGCTACAGTTAAGAAACAAAAAGACAAGCCATAGATTGGGGAAAATACTTTCAGAACCTAAATCTGATAAAGGACTTGTATCTAGACCATATAAGTAATTTCCACAACAGAGTAAGATGAAAATGAAGAGCTATTTTTTTTCTTTATAAAACTGGCAACAATTTTGAACAAAAATGTCTCTAAAGAAGATATGTGAGTGGCAAATAAGCACAGGAAAAGAGGCTCAATATCATTATTCATTAGAGAAATTCAGATTAATACCATAGCAAGTTGCCACCACGCAGCCACTAGAATGGCTAAAAGGAAGAAGGCTGACAATACCAAGTGTTATCAATGGCATGGGGAAACTCAAAATGTCATATTTTGCTGGTGTTTATGGGAGTGCAAAATGGTACAGCCACTTTGGAAAGTAGTTTGGCAGTTTCTTACCAAGTTATACATATACTTAGCTTTTCATCTATTTTAGTTCTATGTATTTACACAAAAGAAATGATACATATCACACAAAGATATATACGTGAATGTTCATTGCAGATTTATTAATAATTGCCCTGAGCTGGAAACAACTCAAGCTTCCATCAATTAGTGAGTGGATAAACAAATTATGGTACTTTCCTACAATGGAGTACAATTCAGCAATAAAACAGAATGAAGTACTGATACATGAAGCAACAGAGAAGCATCTCAAATGCATGATGGCAGATGAAAACAGTCAGACACAAAGGACTCTTTTCTATGTGATTCCATTAAGTGAATTTCTAATAGGAAAAAATAACACAAAATTATTGTAACAGAAGGCAGGCCAGGGGTTGTGGGTTAAGAGATAAACTTTAAATGGGCACAAGGGCACTTGTAGGAGAGAGAAAAATGTTTTATACATTGATTTTTATGTTAGTAACATAACGTATATTTGTCAAATCACATTAAAATGTTTACTTAATAATCAGTGGACCAAAATCTAATAATTTCTGACAACCTGTTATTGTTTGCTCATCTTTTTGATTCTTANAGTTGGTGCAGACCCCACACTGGGCGTCAGGCTTGTGTGGTAAGAGCCATCACAGTGTGAGAGGCCAAGTAAAAGCCTCTGGAATTAAGTAACATCTGTCCAAGGTATTAAGTCAAAATAAAATTACATTGGGGGTAGGCATGGAAACTAGTGCCATGTTCAAAGATTTAAAGGATGTGTTAGGGGTTATCCCCACCATACCTCCATTTAATTGATCAGTTTTGTCCCTGAAGAAACCAAATGTATCCTGGAGAATACCTCAAAGAAGAACTGCAAAATAATGAAATAGAACAAGCAGTAAATACATTGTTCAAGAAAAGACTTCCCTGAAATATAAGAGCTAAATTTACACGTTGAGAAAGGGTATGTGCCAGGAAAAATTGACCCAGGTTAGCAGCATGACACAGGCTAATAAAATTATGGACACCACGATAAGAGAAAACTTTGAGCTTCTAAGGAGAAATATCAAATCTCTTGTAAGGACAAAATGTCAGATTGGTTTCACATTTCTTTTCACCTGCATTCAACATCAGCAGACAATGAAGAAACATATACAGAGAAAGAAAAAAGTATGTTCTGAAGAGTATAAACATGTGAAATTGCTCGTCAGCTATAAAGGTCATAGTCATGCTATACTGAATATGCAGGACTTAGGAAAAAATGTTTTTACATGAGCCTTTCTTGAGAAATTGCTAGAGGACAAACTACATGGCTAAGAGATGACTGGGGATACCACGACTAAAGGGCTGGCAACAAGAATTGAAAATATTTAACTGTAGAATTACATCTATAATGGGTGGATTAGGAGAATAAAATAGAATGTAAATGTTGTATGTCATGGCCAAGTAGAGATGGCATGTCTAACCATATTTGGTAGGGAGTGAGGTATTAAAAGATAAGCTGAGGCATATTGAAATTTTTGAGTTTATTTGAGCAAAAATGGATTAGAATGGGGCAGCGCCAAANAGAGTGAGGTATTATAGATAAGCTGAGGCATATTGAAATTTTTGAGTTTATTTGAGCAAAAATGGATTAGAATGGGGCAGCGCCAAACCAGAACTCATGAGGAGTGCTTTGCTGACAGAAGCTAGGGGAAAGACATATAGAGAAAATGTGGAATTAAAGACAGAAAATTATTTGATTGACTATATCTTAGAGCTCAGTTGGCTGTTTGTGATCCATTGTCTTTAGGTTTTGCTATCATAATTTTGAGGCGTTTATAAGCTTGGATTTTGTTTGTTTAAGTAGTCTGCCTCAATATTACAGCCACCTCAGTCTAATGACCTCCTTATATAATTAATTTAACAGGAGTAAGCAAGGTAAGGGATTAAGTGGTTTCTTAGATTGCCTCATTTCTAATAGCTGGAATTCAAAGTATATTATTTAATCTAACAGATCAAATATAAGCATCTTCATCATTATGAAGGTACTAAATCAGAAAGAAAATCTTACTGACTAATATACAACAGTGAAGAAGAGAGTGTAGGGGAAGAAAGGGAGAGGAAATAAATTAATTTTAATGTTGCTCACAATACAAAATTGATGTTCTATACACTGAGACTAAATGCACCATGTAGAAATTGTGAAGCTAGTCATAACAGAACAATAGCAACAACACTTCACAAATATGAGAATTACGCACACACACAAATTGTGTGTGAAGCTAGTCATAACAGAGCAATAGCAACAACACTTCACAAATACGAGAATTACGCACACACACAAATATCAAGAATAAAGAAACAGAGCAAATAGGAAAAAGATTTGAAAAAACAAGCAAACAAAACAAATAAAACCAAACTGCTAAAAAAAATGTGTTTGTCATTTTAACAAATGAAAATTGTCTCTATACATCTGTCAAATGACAACTTCAGAATGGATCACAATGAAAAGGGCAATTCTGGACTGTGTAGCAGAAAACTAAGACAAAGTGAGAGCAATGTTCATGATCTTAATAGCAAAGTAGAAGTCAGGTCTAAAAGCAATAAATGAATATCAGCTTCTGCCTCTGAAGGATTAATTGCCATGGCATTTGCTGTCCACTGTAAATAAGTAGACAAATAACTGGAAGAATAAGTGAAATAATGGTTTTCAGACAATGGACAGTAGGAGGAAGGACAGGACTGTGATCTCTGAGAAAATAGAAACAAATGACATGAACTGGAGATGGTTTCCTGATTACAGTGCGAGGAGAGGAAACAACACAAATCACAGATGATTTGAAAGAACAAAGATCAAAATCCTGGGAGGCTGAGGGGGTTAGAATTTTAAAGTTGGAAAGGGAGTGACAGATTGGAGTGAGCTGGAAAAGGAGAGGGAGATAGAGCAAGAGAAAAAGCAAGAGTGAATGAGAAATGCTAGGAATAACATAGAGGACTTTTTTCCTATTTTTTAGTCTTTTCCAAAAATAATTGAAGAGAAAATGTGTAGCTAAAAGTGGATAAAATGGAAATGGAATTATAAAAAATATTGAAATAATCCAAAAGAAGACCAGGAAAGGAAACAAAATATAGCAACACATGAAAACAATAAGATATTTAGATCTCAGTATAACCTTAGCAAATTAAAAATTGGAGAGAATTTCCTCAATCTGACAAAAAGACAATATGAAAAATTTATAGCTAACATTACTCATTAAGAAATGGAATGTTTTTCTCCTAATATTGGAAATTAGGCAAGGATATCTCTTCTCATCATCTATATTCAAAGTTCTATTGGATGTTCAAGCTAGTGGAATAAGAGAAGAAAAAGAAACAAAAGGCATAAAGTTGAATATAAACAAGTAAAACTATTTTTATTCACAGAAAATATATCATGTGTGCAGATAACTCAAAGAAATATACAAAAAAAGTAACTGAACTAGTGAATCAATTTGCTACGGCTGGAGGGCATAAGGTCAGCATAAGAAATCTAGTGACTTTTTATAGAAGGCAACAAGAAGTTGGAAGTCGAAATAAAATAATACCTTTTACAATAACATAAAGCATATGAAATATGGACGGTCATTTGTATGGTGTCATCTTTACTGAAATTCATGCAAATAGGAAGCATATTCTTGCTTTGCACAGCTCCAGGGTAACTGAGATTGTAATTAGGAGTACACTTAACAAAAGCTGTGCACTGAAACCTATAAATCATTGTTGAAATAAATGTAAAAATACCTAATAGATATATTGATAAGCCATGTTCATTGAATGAAGACTTAATTTTATTAAGTTGCCACTTCTCCCCAAATTGGTCTATAAATCCAACATGACTTCCTTAAAAATCATAGCAGGCTTGTTTTTGTTGATGTAAAATTTACAAGTTGATTCTAAAATTCTTTGACAATGTAAAGAACTTAGAAAAACTAAAAATTTTTGAAAAAGAAGTTGAAGGACTTAGACCACCATATTTTAATAGTTGCTAAATAGCCACAATAATCAAAACAACATGGGAGCAGAGTAAGTATTTCAGCACATAAGACAAGGTGATTCAGAAATCAGCTCACAAATACATGGTTAATTGATTTTTGAAAAAATTGCTATGATAATTGAATGGGGAAGGAAATGTTTTTGATATTGCTGCAACAATTAATGTCTATGGGAAAATTATCCTTTATCTTCTCTCACAGCATATAGAAAAATTAATTCAAAATATGTACATGAACAGAGGAGCTGAAACTATAGAACTTCTTGAAGAAAATATAGGAAATATATTTTTACTACTTTTGACTAATTGAAGGTTTCTTAGAGAAGACAGTAAAAACATGAATCACAGAAGAAAATGTTGATAAATTGAAATCAAGTGTAATTAAAATCTCTGTTTTATGAAAGCTACAGTTAAGAAACAAAAAGACAAGCCATAGATTGGGGAAAATACTTTCAGAACCTAAATCTGATAAAGGACTTGTATCTAGACCATATAAGTAATTTCCACAACAGAGTAAGATGAAAATGAAGAGCTATTTTTTTTTCTTTATAAAACTGGCAACAATTTTGAACAAAAATGTCTCCAAAGAAGATATGTGAGTGGCAAATAAGCACAGGAAAAGAGGCTCAATATCATTATTCATTAGAGAAATTCAGATTAATACCATAGCAAGTTGCCACCACGCAGCCACTAGAATGGCTAAAAGGAAGAAGGCTGACAATACCAAGTGTTATCAATGGCATGGGGAAACTCAAAATGTCATATTTTGCTGGTGTTTATGGGAGTGCAAAATGGTACAGCCACTTTGGAAAGTAGTTTGGCAGTTTCTTACCAAGTTATACATATACTTAGCTTTTCATCTATTTTAGTTCTATGTATTTACACAAGAGAAATGATACATATCACACAAAGATATATACATGAATGTTCATTGCAGATTTATTAATAATTGCCCTGAGCTGGAAACAACTCAAGCTTCCATCAATTAGTGAGTGGATAAACAAATTATGGTACTTTCCTACAATGGAGTACAATTCAGCAATAAAACATAATGAAGTACTGATACATGAAGCAACAGAGAAGCGTCTCAAATGCATGATGGCGGATGAAAACAGTCAGACACAAAGGACTCTTTTCTATGTGATTCCATTAAGTGAATTTCTAATAGGAAAAAATAACACAAAATTATTGTAACAGAAGGCAGGCCAGGGGTTGTGGGTTAAGAGATAAACTTTAAATGGACACAAGGGCACTTGTAGGAGAGAGAAAAATGTTTTATACATTGATTTTTATGTTAGTAACATAACGTATATTTGTCAAATCACATTAAAATGTTTACTTAATAATCAGTGGACCAAAATCTAATAATTTCTGACAACCTGTTATTGTTTGCTCATCTTTTTGATTCTTATATAGATATAAACATTCTAAACCAACACTGTTTAATTGAATTTTCTATCATAATAAAAATGCTTTATATCTGTGCTGCCCTATATGATAGCCACTAGCTACATATGGCTATTAAGCACTTGAAATATAGCTAGTATGACTGGGCAACTAAATTTTGCATTTAATGTAATTTAATTTAATTTATTTAATTTAAACAGCACAGACAATAATTTATATTCAGTGTCAAACAGCTATATTTGGGCTCTAAATTTCTAAATATTGTTCTTATTGTCATGCTCACTTGCCTCCTAATGTGCTAGATTACCTGTGGTTGTGGGATTAGTACTTGATCTTCATCTGTACAAACCATTTGGGCTTAAGTTAGAGGGTTCTTCTTGCAGAGGTGATTTTTGTCCACCTCTGCGGATATCCAGGATTTATCTCTGACCTGGGACACCTTCACCCATCATTGAACATCCTGACTTAAATTAAGAGTTAAAGTTAAAGCAACAGCAACACTTTGATGCTAGCTTAAGGTTCTATATCCTTAGCATAGTGCTAGTTTTAGGAATTTAGCCACAGGAATTTAGCTCTGTATGCTCCTGTTTGCTCAAAACCATGACTACTCAGTTTTCCCAAGGCCCTTTATCAAAGAGGCTGTATTCTCCCATTGTGGATTGTTGGCATACTTGTCAAAGATCAGTTGACAGTCTGTATGTGGGTTGATTTCTGGGCTCTCTGTTTTGTTCTAATGGTCTGTATGTCTGTTTTAAAGCTGGTACCATAAAGTTTTGATTACTGTAGCTTCATAATATATCTTGAAATCAGAAAGTGTGATGCCTTCAGTTTTGTTCTCTACTCAAAGTTGCTTTGGCTTTTCAAGGTCTTTTGTGGTTCCATGTGAATTTTAAGATTTTTTTTTCTATTTCTATTGAGAGGATTTGCACTGAATCTGTAGATCACTTTGTGTAGTGTGGACATTTTAACAGTATTGATTTTTTTTTCCATCATGAACATGGAATGTCATCCCATTTATTTGTGTCTTCTTTAATTTTCTTCATTAATATTTTATAATTTTTAGTGTACAAGTATCTCACCTCTTTGATTAAGTGTATTCCTAAGTATTTTGTTCTTTTTTTGCTATTGTGAATGAAATTGTTTTCTTAATTTCCTCTTTGAATAGTTTATTGTTTGTGTATAGAAACACAATTCAAATTGGACCCTTATCTTGTACCATATACACAAATGAACTCAAATTGGATTAAGAAATTAAAAATAAGACCTGAAACCATGGAGCTACCAGAAGGAAATGTAGGAGAAAAGCTTCTGGACATTGGTCTGGGTAATGATTTTTTTGGATATGACACCAAAAGCACAGCAGTAAAAACAACAATAGATAAATGGGATTGTGTCCAACAAAAAGCTTCTGCATAGCAAACAATCGACACAGTGAAAAGGCAATGATAAAAAGGGAAAAAATTTGCAAACCATATCTGTGATAAGGGATTAGTATCCAAAATATAAGGAACTCATACAACTCAATTGAAAACAACCAAATAACCCAATTAAAAAAAAATGAGCAAAGGGTCTGAATAAACGCTTGTCAAAAGAAGACATATAAATGGCCAACAGCTAGATGGAAAGTATTCATCTGCACCAATTATCAGGGAAATGTAAATTGGTACAGCCATTATGGAACACAGTGTGGAGGTCCCTAAAAAATTAAAAATAGAACTACATTATGATCCAGCAATCCCACTTCTGGCTATGTATTCAAGGAAATGAAATCAGTATCTCTAAGAGGTATCTGCACTCCCATGTTAATTGTAGCATTATTCACAATAGCCAAAATATACAAGCAAGCCATGTCCTTTGATGGATGAATAGATAAAGGAAAAAAATATGTATATATACATTTATACACACAATGGAATATTATTCAGTCTAAAAAATGAAGGAAAATTCTGCCATTTGTGATAACATGGATGAAACTGGAAGACATTATTCTAGGTGGAATAAGCCAGAAGCATTAAGACAAATACTACATGGTTGCACTTATATGTAGACTCTAAAAACAGTCAAACTCATAGAAGCATAGGTAGAATGGTGGTTGCCAAGGGCTGAGGGTAGGTGGAAGTGGGAAGATGTTGGTCCAAGGGTTTAAAATTTCAGTTAGGGGCAACGGGGTGGCTCAGTCAGTTAAATGTCTGACTCTTGATTTCTGCTCAGGTCATGATCTCAGGATTGTGAGATCAAGCCCTGCATTGGGCTCCACACTGGGCATGGAGCCTGCTTAAGATTCTGTCTCTCTGCCCCTCTCTCTAAAAAACAAAAAAAGGAAAAAGTTTCCATTATGGAAGATGAATAAGATCTGGAGATCTAATGTACCACAGCATAACCGTAGTTAACAATATTGTACAGTTGAGATTTGCTAAGAGGGTAGTAAATTTTTTTTTTTAAGATTTTATTTATTTATTCAATAGAGATAGAGACAGACAGCGAGAGAGGGAACACAAGCGGGGGGNGGTCCAAGGGTTTAAAATTTCAGTTAGGGGCAACGGGGTGGCTCAGTCAGTTAAATGTCTGACTCTTGATTTCTGCTCAGGTCATGATCTCAGGATTGTGAGATCAAGCCCTGCATTGGGCTCCACACTGGGCATGGAGCCTGCTTAAGATTCTGTCTCTCTGCCCCTCTCTCTAAAAAACAAAAAAAGGAAAAAGTTTCCATTATGGAAGATGAATAAGATCTGGAGATCTAATGTACCACAGCATAACCGTAGTTAACAATATTGTATTGTACAGTTGAGATTTGCTAAGAGGGTAGTAAATTTTTTTTTTTAAGATTTTATTTATTTATTCAATAGAGATAGAGACAGACAGCGAGAGAGGGAACACAAGCGGGGGGGCGGGAGAGGAAGAAGCAGGCTCATAGCGGAGGAGCCTGATGTGGGGCTCGATCCCAGAACACCGGGATCACGCCCTGAGCCGAAAGCAGACGCTTAACCGCTGGGCCACCCAGGCGCCCCAAGAGGGTAGTAAATCTTAAGTATCCTCACCAAAAATAAAATAAAATTAAATCAAAAATAAAATNTTTCCATTATGGAAGATGAATAAGATCTGGAGATCTAATGTACCACAGCATAACCGTAGTTAACAATATTGTACAGTTGAGATTTGCTAAGAGGGTAGTAAATTTTTTTTTTTAAGATTTTATTTATTTATTCAATAGAGATAGAGACAGACAGCGAGAGAGGGAACACAAGCGGGGGGGCGGGAGAGGAAGAAGCAGGCTCATAGCGGAGGAGCCTGATGTGGGGCTCGATCCCAGAACGCTGGGATCACGCCCTGAGCTGAAGGCAGACGCTTAACCGCTGGGCCACCCAGGCGCCCCAAGACGGTAGTAAATCTTAAGTATCCTCACCAAAAATAAAATAAAATTAAATCAAAAATTAAAAAAAATAAAATGTAACTGTGCAGTGATGGATATGCTAATGTTAAGTACCTTTATTGTGGTAAATATTTCTCATTGTATATGTATATTAAGTCAGTTGTATACCTTAAATTGGTATATTTTAAATTGCCAAATACATCTCGATAAAGCTGGAAAAATCATGATTACCCACTATAATCAGTTCACGAGTTTTGTTTTGTTTTATTTATTATTCAGTTGTTCTACAGTGAGAGAGTGTCTCAATACCTAACGCCCTCTATACCTGAAATGAAAGTATTATTTTTGATTTTTAAATAAATAGTAATTATGTGTAGTACATGATACTAAAGTGTGTACCAAAAACATTTATTTCTAGTAATTAGATTATGGGCTATTTTTAAAGATTTATTCATTTATTTGAGAGAGAGAGAGAGAGAGAGAGAGAATGAGCAGGGGAAGGACAGAAGGGGAGAGAGAGAGAATTTCCAATAGACTCTATGCTGAGCACAGAGCCCAACTTGGGGCTCAGTCTCACAATCTTGAGATCATGACCTGACCAGAAATCAAGAGTGGGACACTTAACCGACTGAGCCACCGAGATGCCCCTGGGAGATTTTTATAAACGTGTTTTTTCATATATTAATGTTCCAGTCTTTCTATATCCAGTATAAGTTATATTTGTAAAAATTCACAGTTTTCTGGAGAAAAAAAGTACAATAAAACAATGCTTAAATCTTTCTTGATTTCTGTTTGTGAATTAACATGCTTAACGTTCTTTTGGTTCTTTGCTTCCTTACTTATATCTAGACCATCAGTAGCTATGGAATATTTGTTACTTGGAACAAGCTCTTCTAAAAATTTTTGTCTTGGAGTGTGTTGTTTCCTCTTATCTATATCTTCAGAAGTTCCTCTATGTGCTGAGATTTCCTCTCATTGAAAAGAATCAATGAACCATTTCTAACTGTCTTGTTTTACACCTTTTTCCATTTCTCTTAGTGGGTATTCCCAGTCTTCTGGATAAAATATTACGAATACTAATTTACAATATCTGACTATGCCACAGACCACTGGATCACTTCTGTAGTCATAGCAACCCATTTAGAGACCTGCTCAAGTCCTTTCTAATTAAAAAAAAAGTGTCATCTTTCATAAAATAAAATCATTTGGAAGCACCAAGAATAGAAGTAGTATTCTGTGTTTTGTATTACACTATTCTATATTTCACTTGATCCTTTATAAACAATGATTCACCATAGTAATGGGCACATCACTTCTTGATGAGTCACTTTACTTAACCATTTGATGGCCTAGAATATTTGCATTCAGGAACATTTTCACATGAACTTGAAAATAAATTTTTAGACTTTAGCATTTTTATTCCTACAATATTTTAGTATGTGTAACAGTTTATTTCTCAGTCTCTGAGATTCAAGAAATGGAAAGGTGAGTTAAGAAATATATTATAGGAATGCCTACGTGGCTCAGTTGGTTAAGTATCTGACTCTTGGTTTTGGCACAGGTCATGATCTCCGGTTTCTGAGATAGAGCCCCATGTTGGACTCAATGCTCAGCTAGGAGTCTGCTTCTCTCCCTCTCCCTCAGCCTCTCCCCCTGCTTGCTTGCTCTCTCTTTCTCTCAATTAAGTAAATAAGTCCTAAAAAAAGAGAAATGCATTACATTCATAGTTGATATCATGTTTGAGGATGGAGTGAGAATCAGAAAAGGCTTGTGATTCAGAAATGAGTTGAGTGTCAGGGCTCAGCTAAAGGGTGAGGTGAGAGCAAGGGGTGGTGTGTTTTATATTTTGAAACAGGCATTTTGGGTTAGCTGAATTAAAAAATAGCCACTTACAGGGTGCCTGGGTGGCTCAGTTGTTAAGCGTCTGCCTTCAGCTCAGGGTGTGATCCTGGACTCCTGGGATCGAGCCCCACGTCAGGCTCTTCCACTGGGAGCCTGCTTCTTCCTCTCCCACTCCCCCTGCTTGTGTTCCCTCTCTTGCTGGCTGTCTCTCTCTCTGTCAAATAATTAAATAAAATATTTAAACAGAAAAATAGCCATTTAAAATTTTTCTACTATGACTTAAGATGGCTAAGTTAGAATAAGTCACCTAGCCCATATAGAGTTTTGTATTCTTTGAGCCATGGTCTAACCAGCTCACAAAACTGAGGCAAACAGATTGGTGAACAGAAGGGTCCTGGTTCTGGAACCAAGAGGCATGCTGTCTAACTTCTCAACTCTTTGAACTTGAACCACCCCTACTAATCATGACTGATTTGGTGCACTGGAGGGGCCATTCCTGATGGCTATTCTGATTAATGCTGTGTGGTGTGGCACTCACTCCAATTTCCTGTGACTTTCCATCTGGGTAAATAGCTGTCATCATTAGGTAATGGCTGCTTTGCTAGGCTATCAAATTACGAAGCAGTTACTAATATCTAGTGCTGATTTAACATGATTTGATTTAATAATTAGTTATGATTTCCACATTTTCACTTCTAGATGAATAGTAATTGAAAGTGTCTTCTTTTTGCCTTCTGTTTCCTTGCTCTTCTGTATTTGTGTATTCCCTCACAAATATACTATATCATTTTTTAAGAACAAAATAATAGAGTAGTTAATGGCCACTATAATTTAACTGTCATGATTGTCTTTCATAGAAGGAATATAATCCGTACAACCCTTGGGGTTTTTTTTCTTATTATTTGCATAATTTCAGGGGTATAGTGTCCTGGGAGCAATAAAGAGTGAGGTTTTATATTAAAGTTCACGAAAGAACCATGACTGGTTTGTGTGATTGAAATCTCTGATGATACCTCCATTACTAATCAGAATGGGGAAGAGTATCTGGTAGGGATATATAATCCCATTTACCAAAATATATTAGATCCTCCTACAGCAAAAGAGTTATAGGTCAAAATTATTACTTACATGAGTTTTCCATAATATTTATTACAGACTTACTGAAGAAATCACCATGTAACTCAGTGACCAAGCAAAGACAAATTAATTGCTTACTGCAGAAAGGGAGGATCCTATATTGACATAAACATGGTAGCATCTCCAAAGGGGAAGTCAGAATATTTCCAAATCTTGGACAACCTGATTTGAGGTAGATATTTTTTACATGAAAGGGACTGAGAAAATACCATGATATAGGCAAAGAAAAGTTGCAAAGATAATGCAAAGAGTTCCCATGTAATCCACACCCATTTCCCCCATTGGTAACATCTTACATTTGAATGGCACATTTGTCACAACTAATGAATCAATATTGATACAACATTATTAACAAAAGTCTATGTTTTATTCAGATTTTTAAAACTTTTTTACCTAATTTTTTCTCAAGGATCCCACTCAGGATATTACATTATGTTTGATCATTGTGCCTCCGTAGGCTCCTCTTGGCTCTAACAGTTTCTCAGCTGTTCCTTATTTTGATGACTTTGAGAATTTTGAGGAGTACTGGCCAGAAATTTTGTAGAACGCACCTCAGTCGGGATTTGATGATGTTTTCTTCAAAATTAGCCCAAGGTTATAGGTTTGGGGAGGACATCCACAGAAGTATTCTTTTCATCATATCATATCAAGGGTCCCTACTATCAAAATGACATCAGTGTTGGTGTTAACCTTGATCACCTCACTGAGGTAGTGTTTGTTAGGTTTCTCCACTGTGAAGTTATTCTTTTTCTTCCTCTCCCTATACTGTATTCTTGAAAAAAATCACTGTGTACAGCTCACACTTAAGGGGTGTGGGTTAATGCTCTACTTCCTTCAGGGGGCAGTATCACGTAAATTATCTGAACTTCTGCACAGTACATTGTTTATTCTCCCTTATTTAAAAAAATCCAAATATTTATTTATATCAGTATGGACTCATGGATATTTATTTTGTACTTTGGGTTACAATCCAATAATACAACATTGGTATTTTTTTTAACCATATTTTCATTTCATATCTTATTTTTCTAAATGTGTGGGATATAAAGATTTTCCTGTGCTGGTCTTTGTTTATTTCTCTAGCCTCTTTTGTGCCACTCCTTTATTCATCAACTTAGTAGAATTATATGAAATGCCCAAGGCAGTCAAATTATCTGTACCCTCTGTCTTAGCATATTCTCTTTACTTTGCCTAGGATATTCTTCCCTTTCGTATTCAGTTGTTTAATTTCTACTTCCTCCTGTGGACTCAACTCAGCATCCCTGGGAAGCCATCCTTGACCCATTCTACATCCATGGTTCTGCTTGGAACATTTTTATCATTCTCATGGATTTTTTAAACACTTATTAAATATATTTTACTTTATTTTATTTATTTTTTTATGATTCCATTTATATTAAATGTCTAAAATAAACAGATCTCTAGAGACAGGAGGCAGATTAATGGCTGCCTGGGGCTTGGGGTAGGATGGAAATGAATGGTAAGCAAGCACAAGAGATCTTACTGAGGTGATGAAAATGGTCTAAAACTGGATTATGGTGATGGCCACATACTAACAGTCATTACAATGCACATTTTAAATGGGTACATTTTACAGCATGTAAATTACATCTCAATAAAGTTGCTTTAAAAAAATGCAAGAGTCTCCTGCAAGTCTCAGGTTGCCAGATATAACTTCACATTCCTGCTAGTGTTTGAACCACAAAATGACACACATGTCATTTTTGTAAAATTGTACTATGTCCTGAGACTTGCCACAGAAGAGACCCAGAAGCAAGTCCAAATAACAAAATCCCAAAGTTTATTAAATATATTTTAAATCATAGTTTTACTTATGCTGTAATAAATATGAGAACATGCAGAGAAGTATTTTCATAATTCCTTTATCCCTATGTTAATAGGTGTATATAACTCCAAAGTACTTCATCTTTGATTTCAAAGCCAAAAAATTCCATGAGAGTGATTATAACCAAAAGCTTTCTTCTTACTTATATGGTAGCAGAACTTGAACTGACATGAACTTCTGTGGCAGCAAAATCCTATCTGAATACCTGAACTGAGGAGAGGCTAGCAATAGTCTTTATTTGTACCATTGTTTTGCTGTAGAAACGTATTAGATTACCACGTACTAACCCAGACTTCACTGAGGTATTAGAATATATGGTATATGTACCATATTACCTCTCCAAATTTGAAGAGTTTTTGAAATGCATAAGGTCCTAATAGTTTTGGATTGTGTCTCTCTATTATAGACTCATAAAATGCTAATATATTTGAATTTCGATAGTATAACAAAAAATGACTTTTGGCCAACCCTGTAGAAAGATGAGACAACCACATATCTGAAAAACAGCTGAATTTATTACTTCCTTAAGTAATAAAGACCTATGTTGGTCAGATGTAGTCTCTGAACAAAATAACTTCTTTTATATGGGCTTTTTAGAAAGCATTCTTTTAAAGTTGTATTGTTTACAGCAGAGAGAGTGGGTTAACACAGCCTTAAGAGTGTTCATTGGAGTGAATCCACCACCTATTGCCTGACCTTCAATGCATGAGGCCAATACTGATAGTGGGCTTACAGAGGCACGTTCACTAAAGCTAGGTGTCCTTGATTGATTACATGGGTTAAATACCAGTTCTGGGTTATAGAACTGACATTGATTGATTAAACAGGATTAAAACTTGATCTGCCAGGTCTGCTTTAATGACTGACAGTCTCTTTCTAGAACCATGGGGGCACTTTTCCCTAATTTTCAATGCACACCAAAGGGAAGTATTTTTTTTCCTCCCTCAAATTGTAACATTAAGAATCTTATTCTTAAAAACCAAAGTCCTGCTTATAACATCTTTTTCAGTACCAAATTGATGAAATAATTATTTTTATTCATTCAGATGTGGAAATGAATGAGTCTTGAACAGGATATCTCTGGCAAATCCATAGGAATAATTTCAGTAAAAATTCGGGTCATTTGGTCAGGATCCTTTTTTTAAAAAGCATAGAAATCTGTAACAAAAATCTTCCATGTTTCCAATTTTCCTTGATATAGTTTCACTACTACCTTGGCTTTATTTGCTGTAGAAATTCTTATAGACTTACAGCAATCAGATCTGTGCTGTAGTATTTCTATTAGCAGCAAAGGATTCTGGTGTTCCTGGCATTTCACTAAGTTAGAATTTTTAAGATATTTTCCACGTTCAAAGGCCTATATGTTAAAGCTTTGGGTGCAGATGAAACAGGAGAGTGAGGACATGAGGTTGTATTACTACTGTGTGCATTTCTAATGAAAATATTTTTTTAAAAAATTATTTATTTTAGAGAGAGAGAGCATGAGTGGGAAGGGGAAGAGGGCGAGGGAGAGAGAATCTCAAGAAGGTTCCAGGCTGAGTGTGGATCCCAGGACTCTGAGATCATGATCTGAGCCTAAACCAAGATTCTGATGCTCAACCGACTGCACCACCCAGGCGCCTCTCTAATGAAGATATTAAACAAGGCATCCTTAAAGGATTTTGAAACATGCAGTATTATAAAATATATTGCTTTTTTACCAATATCTTCTCAGTACAGGAAACTGAAGACAACCTACAGAGTAGAAAGTTCTTATTCATTTACATAAGTAGAAATTTTGAAATAATTAAAAGATGTATTTGGCAGGAAAGAATTTTATTGCTTATTACTCTCCTTTGCCTTCCTTATCCATTGACTGCGTGGAGGGAAAAAGATCTTTCAAAGAGATCTTTCAAATAGTAAAACATAAGAAAGGGTAAAACATAAATTGTATGCGTGGTTAATCCATGGTCATTGTGCTTTGAAATTGTCATTGTTACAAAGGATGGTTTGACTTGTGGATATTTCATTCTGATTAGTCTGAAAAACTTTAAGCCTCCTCCTGTAACACATTGTTGGGTCCTGCCTCACTGAAAGGAGTCTCAAAGGCACTTGTAATTTTAAGAACATGTGCTATTTCTTTGGAAACCCAGAAGGAGGACAGAAGAGTAGAAAAAGGACACTGATGGGGTGGGGGGAGAGGGGAGGGGAGAAACCTTCAGTGTACTTTGAATTAAATGGTGAACAAGAAAGAAAAGTAAATAAATGTTTTGCACCATCTACTGGACTCCACAAGTATTAGTAACTAACTGACAGGAAGTTTGGTTCCTTCCAGGAATGTAATCTTCCTGATTGCCTTCCCCTGTATTTCTTCCCTTCTGCATGGAATGCTGTTCCCCCAGTTCATCTTCATCCCTTCATTCCTATGTCGCCACCTCAGAAAGCCAATGTCCCCTCCACCTGAAGCAATCCTCTCCCAGTGAGCTATCACTTTGTCTCTTCATAGCACTTACACTACAATATGTAATATCCTCTAAAATTTCTAGCTTTCTTGTTAGTTATCTGCCTCTCCCAATAGAAGGTACTCGCAGAAGTTCCAGTGGAATAGTAGAGTCAGATCATACTGGTTTGTAAAGTCCAATAGTTACTCTGGAAACGCTACATATATTCTGTGATGTGGAGACATAGTGGAGTTTGTATACAATGGAAATTGGCAAATGCTATGGAACAGGACTTTTCTCCAGAGAGTGCATTGTTAGTCGTTCACCAGCACGTCCGTGGTAAGGAAAAGGTCGGTATTGATTACTGTACTCTTGGGTCCCTGCACAGTGGCTGGCATGTAGTATTGCTCAATAAATGCATGTGAATGCATGCACAGTAAATGGAGGGGGTTGCAATTATTTTCAGCTGCAACATATTTACTTTTCTTAGTTTCTATGAATTTCATTTATCAAGTTTTATGACTGTTTTCATTTCATATGAACAGTTAACTAAAAAACACAATATTTATATTTTTCTTATAGGAATTTTTCTTATACGTATTTTTCATACTATGTATTAAAGAGGATTTTTTTGTTTGATACACATCCACAATGGTTTTGAATCTGTTAATTTCTTCAGATTATTGAGAATAACATTATTTAGCGTGATGGGGTGAGGAAAAAAACAACCCTCTGCTATAATAGGATGGGTAGGTTTACTGTATAGAGCGCTGACCCAATGAATCAAATAATTGAATCCAAGCTCTGATTCTGCTACTAACCAGTTCTGTAACTTTAAGCAAGTCGTCATATTTTTCTGAGCTTTATTTGCCTAATCTCTAAAATGATGAGATAGTGTTGGACAGTACTTAAATTTCTTTCAGGTTTAAGATCCTATTTTTAATCTTTGCTAATATACTGTTATCTTTTAACAAAATTGAAACCTTTGCCTAAAAATTAGTGTGAACTTATATCCCGGGCATATCTTCTTGTCATTTATTATGTCTTTCTAATTAAACATACTTATCTCATCTCTATGATATATATATACATATAGATAGATCTCTCTCTCTCTCTATATATATATAGGTAGATTATATATCTATCTATCTAGATATCTATCTATATCTTCTGTCTATCTATCTATCTATCTATCTATCTATCTATCTATCTATCATCTATCTATCTATCATCTCCCTCCCTTATCCCAACTTCTCCTTGCTATATATGGTAAGTTTTGATATCTTAATGTCATTTTAACCCTTCTCCCTTTTCTTTTTCTTCCAAAATCTGAAACCTTTCTCTTTCTCAGAATTCCCAGGATTTATTTTCACCGTCTTTGATCCATTTTCTACCCAACTTGCTTATAGAACCCATGATCATCCTTCCTCATTCAGTATCACCCCCTCTGTTTTCTTTTTTAAATACTTTGTCTATGTTTGTGGTCTTTCGCATGGAATTGTGTTTATCAAAATGTTCTTTTACTGTGTCCTTCTAAAAGTAATTATAGTAGGTGGCAAACTGTCTGAACTTGCCATTTTGTACTTTATTATAAAATTATCGTATCTCAGTACAAACCTAGGAGTGTTCAAACACGAAGATGCTTCTTTATTTTCTTGCCCAGGTATAAAATGTAGCACAAAGCATTTGTTTGATAGGAAGTCTTTTCAACATTTTATTTGATATTTCATTTGGAACATAGAACAGCTCATTTCTTTCCTTTTCAAAAAGAATCCTTTAGATCTTCTTAGAGCAGTTTAAAATTTTATACTTTAAAACAAGTTGCAAACATCCATTGCTGCTCTTACATATTATAGAAAGTCAGATGGTTTGCTTACATGTTTTGGATATTAACTATATATAAGGTACAAAAATGGTTCATTTCCCCCATCTTCCTTTTTTTGCCTCATTGTTTTTGCCTGTGTAGCTTTCATCATCCCCCATTGGCTTAGCTACTTGGCCATAATACTCTTTATTTTACATAATCTCTTCAGTTTCTAAGTTGAAATTTTTTGTGGTATACCCATGTTATCCATAGAAAGCCATTATAATCAGATTTATTTATGAATCAAGCACTCAGAGTGTGCCAGCTATATGCCTATAATTTTATAAACCCTTTACTCTTATTAACACTGATTTTTACAACAGGACTGTGAGGTAGGTACTATTATTAAACCGCATTTTAAATACAGAGAAGCTAAAGTGGGGAAAAAAATCAAGTAAGTAACCGAAAGGCAGGCTAATAATGGCAGAACTGAGACTTCCGCTCAGCCTGTTCCATAACCCAAGTTCTTAACCACTCCTCTATACTGCTTTTTCAAGATACTTTTCTAAAATATATCAATAAGATTTCTAAGAAAAAATCTCTGAAGTAATGGAAATTCCATGGGTTTTAGAATTTCATGCATTTTGTCCAAGCAGGACTTTATCTCCTCTCTTACGTGAAACCCAAAGCATTGCTTTTAAAAGGAATGAATGCCAGACCATATGACTGCCTCTGTTATTAGTGATTTCCCCACTTTATTTTATGAATACCTATCCTTTTTCATATTGAATGGTGCACATTTTAATTGGTAAGAAAATCCTTATTGAATTGATTTTTTGAAATTGTGGAAATATTTCAATGTTCCACAAGCAGAGGAAATGTTTAGAGAAGATAATTGTCTTGGTAAATAGCTTCAGGATATATAGAGGACAACCCAAAGCAGCCTGTGACAGGAAAGGAGAGAAATATAATGTCACTAAATGATATTGTTGGTTAACCTAAAATTTTAAGGATCTTAGTTTTTATATTACCTGAAAGTTAATCACCAGCAAGTGAAGTAATGAAGCCATTGAATAAAACAGGATATTTTGATACTAATTATTTCTTATATAACTACCCATTTGTAGTCAGATTATTTTGTATTTTTATCATTTTTGTTGTTGTTGTTGTTTCCATAATGGTATATATTACCAATTTGATGAAAATCCTACATGGCAAAAACCACCACGTTCCGTGACCTGTTGTGACAAACACAGCACTATACATCCAGTTGAGAACAGGATAAATATTAAAATCAAAACATTAGAACTAGAAGAGAACTTACAAACCAGGTGGTTTACTACTTACTGTGTTACTTTTAATGGTTTCTATTTTTTTTTAATTGAAGTGTAGTTGACATATAATATTATATTAGTTTCAGGTGTACAACCTAGTGATTTGACAATTGTATACATTATGAAATTCTCACCATGATAAGTGTAGTCACCATACAACATTATTACAATATTATTGACTATATTTCCTATGCTGTACTTTTCATCCCTGTGACTTATTTTATAACTGGAAATTTATACCTTTTAATCTCCTTCACCTATTTTACCTCCTATTCTCCCATCCTCCTCCCCTTTGACAAACACCAGTTTGTTCTCTACATTTATGAATCTGTTTCTGTTTTGTTTTTTGAATTCCACATATAAGTGAAATCATATGGTATTTGTCTTTCTCTCTCTGACTTATTTCACTTAGGATAATATCCTCTAGGTCCATCTGTACGGTTGCAAATGGCAAGACTTCATTCTTTTTTTATGGCTGTAATATTTCATTGTGTATACATACCACATCTTCTTTATTGATTCTTCAATCAGTGGACATTCTAAACCATTGTAAAATGTCACAATAAACATATGGGTGCATATATCTTGTCAAATTAGAGTTTTCATTTTCTTCAGATAAATACTCAGAAGTGGAATTACTGGATGCTATGGTATTTCTAGTTTTAATATTTTGAGGAACCCTCATACTGTTTTCCAGTGGCTGCACTAATTTACATTCCCAACAGTGCGCAAGGGTTCCCTCTTGTTCACATCCTTGCCAACATTTTTTTTTGTCCTTTTGATGCTAGCCATTCCGACTGGTTTGAGGTGTTATCTCATTGTGGTTATTATTTGCATTTCCCTAATGATTAATGATGAACATCTTCTCATGTGTCTGTTGGCCATCTATCACTTATTTTTATATATGAAAAATAAATAGCCAAAAAGGGAGAGTGACTTTTTCAAGAGTAAGTATCTGATTGTTGGTTGAGGCTGATGGAGATAAAACAGCAAAGGATTCGGTCACAGGGGTTGAAAATTTTATTTTCATTACCTGCTAGGTGGATGAGTTTAGGAAAGTACTTCCTCTTCAGCAAAATGTGAATGTACTTATTCATTTATTTATAAAATAGTTATTGATAATCAATTCCACACAAATCACTCTTCTAGATTGTTGTATTATAAAGATGAATAAAAATAGCCCCTGCTCTGTTAGAACTTCCAGACACATAAGTAAAAAAGTTCAGTTACATAATACTGTAATAAAACTTTGTAAAGATACATTCAGGAGAATAAGAGATGGGGGACCTCTCTATACATTGAGATTAATCAATATTTGTGCAANCAATTTCAGTTACATAATATTGTAATAAAACTTTGTAAAGATACCTTCAGGAGAATAAGAGATGGGGGACCTCTCTATACATTGAGATTAATCAATATTTGTGCAAAAAATAGTTTTTTGAGAGTTGATACTCATGGGCTCATAATCATAATTTTAGCCTTTGATGTTCTGGAATATTAAGGATAATTTAGTAAATATTTTAACTCTTTCTTTTTCAATTTGTGTGCTTGTCCTATCTTTTTCTATCATTGAACTCTATATTTCTTGAAGTAAAGTAAAACTCAATTAGAGAGCATTTATACACCAATCTGTTAAGGATAGCATCTTTCATGTATGACCAACAATGAAAAAAGATAAACTAACTACTTCTTTATGTTAAGAAAAGCCAGAAATCTTTTGTGTTTCTTGTCTGGTTCTTTCTTAAATATAGGCAACCTTTGTTAATTTTTGTTGCTCTAGCCAAAGGGTGCTCTGACAAATGAAAATGGGATGACTTTGACTAAAGTCAATGGTCCTATTCCCCTAAATTGGTTCTTAAATTAGAAAAAAATAAATTAATATGAAATTTAAGTAAAATGGTTTTGTCACATCAAAATGGACCTCCCACTAAATTATTATGAGTAAACTTAATGGTAACACAAAGACCTACTTGAAAATCTTTCATATATAACTTTTTAATGTTTCTACAATTTATGTATCTTCTACTTTCTCACATGAAAAATCAAATACCTATTTCCTAGTNTGAAAAAAGATAAACTAACTACTTCTTTATGTTAAGAAAAGCCAGAAATCTTTTGTGTTTCTTGTCTGGTTCTTTCTTAAATATAGGCAACCTTTGTTAATTTTTGTTGCTCTAGCCAAAGGGTGCTCTGACAAATGAAAATGGGATGACTTTGACTAAAGTCAATGGTCCTATTCCCCTAAATTGGTTCTTAAATTAGAAAAAAATAAATTAATATGAAATTTAAGTAAAATGGTTTTGTCACATCAAAATGGACCTCCCACTAAATTATTATGAGTAAACTTAATGGTAACACAAAGACCTACTTGAAAATCTTTCATAATATAACTTTTTAATGTTTCTACAATTTATGTATCTTCTACTTTCTCACATGAAAAATCAAATACCTATTTCCTAGTGCAATAAGATATTTATTTTTGTTTGTAAAGGAATTTATTAAATTTAAAGATAGCTCTTTCAAAAATCTTACAAAAATGTTTTTGTTTCTTTCATAAGACTTTGTTGGAAACTACTTTTTTTCTTTCCATACTTTTATATTCATTAACAATAAATGATATAAAGAGCGAGGTTGGTGCTTAATCTGTGGCTTTGTGTGTGTATGTGTTGTGGGGACAGAGTTAGGGCATGTCTACTACTTTTCTTGAGGTGCTTATGTAATGTCATACCTATTCCACCTCAGAATAAAAGTTGTGTTTTGTCTTTATCATCCTAGAACAGAAGTTTTCAAAGTAGGGAAGAGAAATCCCTGGTGGGCCCTATGAGCCTTTTAAGAGGTCTTTGAGGTTATTAATAACACTCAGATGTCATTTTCCTTCTATACTATCATTCTTTCATGAATATACAGTGGAGTTTTAGGGGCTATATGATATATGATATTACACTTGTTTAAGTACAGAAAGAGATAAGAGAATCCAGGTAACTTCTATAAGCCAGGTATTAAAGATATTTGCAAAAATGTAAAACAATAACATTCTTCTCCCTAAATGTCCCAAATATGTTATTTATGTTACTACATAAAGTTTATTATTGCTGTTTTATATCAATCAATCAATCAATCAATCAAAATTCTCCTTTAATTTCTAATTTGGTAAATATCTAAAGTGATGACCCACATTTGTTGTTTTTCATAATAATAGATTTTGAAACCAAAAAGTTTTAGAACAGCTGTCCCAAATAAGTTAACCAGTGAAGTTCATAACCCAGATACTTCCGTTGTTCCAGTAGCTAAAGAAGTAACTTAACCAAATGGTCAAGATATCAATTACTGCTACATAGATGCTTAACTACGAATAGGTTTGGATAGGTTGTATATAGTAAAATAATATGTACAGGTACATGTTAGATATAGAGAAAACTAGACAGTAGCTAAAATAATTCCCACAGTGATTAATAAATCTGCTCAACTGAATCTAAATTAAAAGAGAACAATGATAATTCCTACTTTGGTTATAATCATGAGAAGAATACCCCAATCATTCCTAAATAGCTGTACTGATAGTCCCAGAGGTTTCCCTTGCTTTTCTGTCCTGGACAAAACTGAGTGGTTTAGTAAATGAAGATTTCACTACAACCTAAGAATTGGGATAAAAGCTGAGTTGGCTTATCTCATCCTCAATTCTCTCTTCCTGTCCCTTCCACACCTTGGCCTCTCTAACTCTCCTGAGCTGTGCCCACTTCCAAGTCAATTAATCTATATTGGATGTTTTGGAATATGTAGTATTACTCCTTTTTCCAATACAGCACAAGTCTGTGTGGTGTTTCCAATACACAAGCTCTGTTTACATACTCAAATCAGAGAGAGCTTAGTTTTAAAAATATATTATTTCAAGGAGGGTTAGGTTTTTTATCTTTAGTCTGTAAGTAGACATTCTGGGGACTAGAAAGGAAATGAGAAAGATTTTAAGGAATGACCCTTGACATGAGTAGATGAGTCTGATGAGAAGATAAGAAATTCTAATTTTTGGAGGGGGAAAACCTATCCTTTTTTTTCCCTACTTAGTTATCACAAAATAAGAAAAAATTCTAAAGGATAGATAAAATTATATAGTGAAAATGATACTCAAATCAGGAAAGTAGTCAAAGATCTTTGACTTCTTTAATGTTGTGAACCTAAAGGATTGGTTGAAGCAGTTCCTTTGAAATAGTAATAATCAATTGGATTCACCTTTAAGGGTAAAAGTATTCTTTAAAGCATTTGTAAGCTTGGCGTTAGAAGAAAAAAGGTCAGTGGTTGACAAAATTATGAACCTCATGTTACATATTATCACATGGTTTAATAAAAAAGAAGACACCTTGTTTGGCCTCTTTTGATGTTGAACAATCTTTGATTCTCCCTGGTGCTGGCTTTTCTTTTCAAAAGGATATCGCCTGGTGAAATTCTTAAACTTCTTTTTCCTTACCTTATTCTTTGAAACATTTCTTTATATGTTAACAGTGATCCCTTTAACATTCTAAAGTACTTATTTT
>NC_048218.1:149704916-149852646 GCF_002007445.2 Ailuropoda melanoleuca | reverse complement strand
AGCTCTTTCAAAAATCTTACAAAAATGTTTTTGTTTCTTTCATAAGACTTTGTTGGAAACTACTTTTTTTCTTTCCATACTTTTATATTCATTAACAATAAATGATATAAAGAGCGAGGTTGGTGCATAATCTGTGGCTTTGTGTGTGTATGTGTTGTGGGGACAGAGTTAGGGCATGTCTACTACTTTTCTTGAGGTGCTTATGTAATGTCATACCTATTCCACCTCAGAATAAAAGTTGTGTTTTGTCTTTATCATCCTAGAACAGAAGTTTTCAAAGTAGGGAAGAGAAATCCCTGGTGGGCCCTATGAGCCTTTTAAGAGGTCTTTGAGGTTATTAATAACACTCAGATGTCATTTTCCTTCTATACTATCATTCTTTCATGAATATACAGTGGAGTTTTAGGGGCTATATGATATATGATATTACACTTGTTTAAGTACAGAAAGAGATAAGAGAATCCAGGTAACTTCTATAAGCCAGGTATTAAAGATATTTGCAAAAATGTAAAACAATAACATTCTTCTCCCTAAATGTCCCAAATATGTTATTTATGTTACTACATAAAGTTTATTATTGCTGTTTTATATCAATCAATCAATCAATCAATCAAAATTCTCCTTTAATTTCTAATTTGGTAAATATCTAAAGTGATGACCCACATTTGTTGTTTTTCATAATAATAGATTTTGAAACCAAAAAGTTTTAGAACAGCTGTCCCAAATAAGTTAACCAGTGAAGTTCATAACCCAGATACTTCCGTTGTTCCAGTAGCTAAAGAAGTAACTTAACCAAATGGTCAAGATATCAATTACTGCTACATAGATGCTTAACTACGAATAGGTTTGGATAGGTTGTATATAGTAAAATAATATGTACAGGTACATGTTAGATATAGAGAAAACTAGACAGTAGCTAAAATAATTCCCACAGTGATTAATAAATCTGCTCAACTGAATCTAAATTAAAAGAGAACAATGATAATTCCTACTTTGGTTATAATCATGAGAAGAATACACCAATCATTCCTAAATAGCTGTACTGATAGTCCCAGAGGTTTCCCTTGCTTTGCTGTCCTGGACAAAACTGAGTGGTTTAGTAAATGAAGATTTCACTACAACCTAAGAATTGGGATAAAAGCTGAGTTGGCTTATCTCATCCTCAATTCTCTCTTCCTGTCCCTTCCACACCTTGGCCTCTCTAACTCTCCTGAGCTGTGCCCACTTCCAAGTCAATTAATCTATATTGGATGTTTTGGAATATGTAGTATTACTCCTTTTTCCAATACAGCACAAGTCTGTGTGGTGTTTCCAATACACAAGCTCTGTTTACATACTCAAATCAGAGAGAGCTTAGTTTTAAAAATATATTATTTCAAGGAGGGTTAGGTTTTTTATCTTTAGTCTGTAAGTAGACATTCTGGGGACTAGAAAGGAAATGAGAAAGATTTTAAGGAATGACCCTTGACATGAGTAGATGAGTCTGATGAGAAGATAAGAAATTCTAATTTTTGGAGGGGGAAAACCTATCCTTTTTTTTCCCTACTTAGTTATCACAAAATAAGAAAAAATTCTAAAGGATAGATAAAATTATATAGTGAAAATGATACTCAAATCAGGAAAGTAGTCAAAGATCTTTGACTTCTTTAATGTTGTGAACCTAAAGGATTGGTTGAAGCAGTTCCTTTGAAATAGTAATAATCAATTGGATTCACCTTTAAGGGTAAAAGTATTCTTTAAAGCATTTGTAAGCTTGGCGTTAGAAGAAAAAAGGTCAGTGGTTGACAAAATTATGAACCTCATGTTACATATTATCACATGGTTTAATAAAAAAGAAGACACCTTGTTTGGCCTCTTTTGATGTTGAACAATCTTTGATTCTCCCTGGTGCTGGCTTTTCTTTTCAAAAGGATATCGCCTGGTGAAATTCTTAAACTTCTTTTTCCTTACCTTATTCTTTGAAACATTTCTTTATATGTTAACAGTGATCCCTTTAACATTCTAAAGTACTTATTTTTGGCATCCAGATTATGAATATAACCTGTGGTTTTTAACCCAGTAAATTAATGACTAAAAAAGAGGCTTCCTAAATTTCTAAATTTTAGAATGCTAGGAAGATCTTAGTTTGTTAATGTGTTTTGAAAACTTGTTTCTATATTGCTGCCGTTGTTATCCCAAAGAAAATTAAAAATTTAGAGAAATCATTGGGTTAAAATTATATTAAAAATTCTAGGACAATAATTTTTGCTAGCTGACTCACTCAACAAACTCTTACTTTCCTAGAAGAAGTAAACAGCCATGTGTGCAAGACCACATGGCAAAGAATAGAGGGCAACTTGTAGGTTACAGCTAGCAAGAAGCTTAGGCTCTTAGCCCACAAGACAATACCTTCTGCCAAGCACCTAAATGATCTTGGAAGCTGATATTTCTCTAGTCAGAACTTCCAGCTAAGAACAAAGTCCAGCAGGCACCTTTATTGCAGCCCCGAGAGACCCTAAGCAGAGGATCCACTAACTTATTCCTGTACTCCTGGCCCAGAGAAACTTGGAGATAACAAATGTGTACTGCTTTAATCTTTTAAGTTTGGGGTACTTCATTACATAAGAGTAGATCATTAATATACAGCTCCATCTAGATTTAAGAAAAATTTTCAGACATAAACTTGATTACAATATTTTAAAATATTTTATTTAATTGTACCTTCTAAATGATTATTGTAGAAAAAAAATAATGCTCTGCATATCCTTTGAGAACTTGTTGCAAAATCACGGTCCCATTCTCATAAATAAACAATGAGGCTGGATTGGATTTTAATACCACATGCTTCCCTAAAGCACTTTGTTATCACATCAAATTCTTATATTTTTGCTACCAGGAGTTTTTGTATCTCCCAGTACAATCTGCTGCTCTAGGGGTTTTAGATCATATTTAAACAGAGAGAGTGGGGGAGAGAATAAAAATAAGAATGAACTTTGGTTGATGAGATTAAACCAGTATAAAATGTATAAAATTTGTACATAAAATTTGTACTGTTAGAACTGAATCAACTAACCTGTATAAGTGAAAGCAAAACTATGTATTCAGTCTGTGTATTGTTGTCATTAAGAAAAAAAAATTGCATTTCCTGTCAATTAAGGTCTTATTTCAAAGGGAATATCTCTACTCAGAATATTAGAAATGAGCAACTTTGATTAGGGATAGAGATGCTATAGATTTTATTCTTTGGTGAAAACAAAATTTGGTATGCACAACTGCTATGAAGGAGGAATCGGATTGCTCTAAAGCTAGTGATAAATATTCATGGAAATAATCTAGACAGATAAGAAAATAACCAGGTTTTGTATGTAAGCTTTTATCCCTTGATTTTAGAAAGGATTATTTTAGTAATGTGTTTAGAATTTTTAAAAAATCTTGAACCAGAGTTGAACAAAGAAAATATAAAGTTGGTGAGGATTGGAATTGAAGACTGTGTTGAATCTCCCTTGAGCTCTAAAGATAATCCAGACCCTCTAAAAATGCGGCTATTTCCAGGAGGCCTCATATTCTGTCAACAGCCTCTTTCTGTTTCAGGTTTTAACAAATACAGATTTTTTAAATTCTTATTTAATCAGTTGAATTTCTTTTCTTTTTATTTTTCAAGCTCTGTGGCTGAGGCTCCCTAAAGTCCACCGACAGGTTCCATCCATGACTACTGAGAGATGACACTTGGGAAATTTAAATATTATTCAAGCAGTATTTTCAGTCCATGAGATGCATAGCCCCATTTGTGCTGGTCTTCTTTTGACTTTGTGCCGTAATTTCAGACTGGTCTGGATGGAATCTTGGCTCTGTATTTACTAGATCAGTAATCTTAGGGAGTTTCTTAGCTTTTCCAAACTATATTCTTCTGCTCTCCAGAATGGGTATTATTTTGATTCTCACTTTATAATAATTATGTGAAAATTAAATGTGATACTACAATGTTTTATAGATTATCTATTTAGGACATGCTGATCTACATCATTCTTAAGGTCTCTTGCAGTTTTAAATGTTTCTGTTTCTAAATCCATAGGAAACACCATTGCTCTGGAGAAGTCAGCTGTTAGAATGCTTGGTTCTGCCATCGCCCTGTTGGAAGGAATACCCCTTAGGCAATGAATGTACAGTGATTAAGTTGATATTTTAAATAGCATGTGACTATAATCCTTCTGTGCTAACTGCCTAGGCAAGAATAGGCACATGCGCCAAGGGCGTCCTTCTCAATAATGCAGTATTGACCAATTAATTTTGTTCTCTAAGTAATTTGAATTAAGAAATATTGGTTGGGGCCCCTGGATCAAGCATCCAACTCTTGATCTCAGCTCAGGTCTTGATCTCACGGTTGTTAGTTCAAGACCCACACTGGGCTCCACACTGGACATGGAGCCTACTTACATAAACAAACAACAAAGAACTATTGGTCAGATGGGGTATTTACAGCTGAAACTTAGAGATAAAGCAGGGTTTGCAAATTGTTGCAGAGCATGCATATTTATCTGTTTTGTAAAAGTTGTATTGGACAGTCTGTTCGTGGAACATGCACTGTCCAAGTGACAAGAGTTTCCCATTCCCTAATTCTTATATCCATCTGTTTCATTCATGTAGAGTAAATTTCAGATCCTCAAATACATTTGTGTTTCCGTTCCTTGAAGTGGAAGATGTGTGAGCCGCCTGGGATGCAATCTGTAGCTTTAGACGTAAAGTAAGAAATAGTCAAAATGTTGGTAATTGGGGTGGCATTGTGTCTCTTCACAGTCAATTTCCAGGAAAAGATACCACAATGAAATGAGCTCAACCTTGCATGAATGATACGTGGGCCATTTTTGCTCTTCAGCTCACTGGGAAGATCAAAAGCAGGAATTCACTTCACTGAAGACTAATCCTCACTGAAGAATAAAAAACCCCTACAGGTGGCAAGGTTCCTACTGTTGGCACCTTACTCGAGCTCCAGACTCCCATGGTTTTTCCTGGGGGATGCTGAACTCTTGTGTGAAACCTGAGTGGGAGAAGGACTGGACACCCCTCGCCCCGAGCACAGGTGAGAGAAGTGGGAGGGCGTGGAGAAGAGAGAGAGTGCCCGCGAGCATGAGAAAGAAATGACATGATAGGCGCTGCCACTTGTTCACGTAGAAAAGTGATTCTTCCTCGACTGACTCAGACCCTCAGACCTTCGCAGAGACAGCCAGCACATCACTAGGCTTCTTCTCTGGCAGTGACGGCCTGCAATCCACAGCCCTGTCAAAGGAACCAAACTTCACATGCTACAAGAACACTTTTTCTTTGAATTACTCCTTTAACTGGACTAAACAAGTTTTGGGTAACAATGGTTACATTTTCGTTCCTATAATAGCTAAATTTTCTTACTCCCCTTTGGGCAGTGAGTTTCTTTTTTAATGAGGGAGCAGTGGTTACAATTTCAAATGAAGTTATTCAGTCTCACTTTTGTTGACGCTTAACAGAATCCTTTTTAGAAAGAAATGGTAGCATCGAAAGTATACTTCCATTTCATCAACCGCAGGTTACTCAATCCTAAAAAGGCCTTTTGAAAGGCTGCTACCTCTCAGGGAAGCTTCTTTCTGTATTTTGGTTTATCCTGAGTATGGGAAAAAAGGCATTATCCAAGGTACTCATTTCTGAAATGCCAGAAAACAAATACTTCTTATACCTTTCTTTTCAAGCATTATTGTTTGTGAGCTAGCGAAGAAAAGCTGACAAGCAGAGCTTCTGAATGCAAAGAGAGAAAACTGTACATCTTCCACACAGACTAATGAAGTCATTGCAACTATAAGAAAGACTTTGGCCAGAGGGGAAATCCAGAAAAGTAAATCCTTTCTCACCCTGAATTATAAAATATTTCCTGTATTCCTTGCCTCACAGATTATCATCAAAGTTTTTTATGTGAGAAAAACGAATACACATATGTACAATTCTCCTTTCCCTACTACCAGATAAATTGGAGTTCTTTAAATTGTGCCAGTGTCCTATCTTACCGGTCACTACATATTGTTTAAATATTTCCAAACAGTTGATGAGAAAACTTCACCTAATAATTCTATTACTCTACTGTAGAAAAGGAAGTAAAAAATACAATGAAGAGAAACTCAGCCAAGTGTTTCAATTTAATCTCTGATAAACGCAGTACTAGACAACCACATACTGTGATTTTGTCCTTTTTAAAATGAAAGTCTGTATGTCCAGGTTGGTTTCTAGTCAATATTTTATCTGGTATTCCTATCAATCTAGCACAGGCATCGAGGCTCTGAATTTAGAAGTCAGAGAGATGGGTTCAAATCATGACTTTGTAAATTTCTAGTTGTCTCACGGTGGGCACATTAACTTTTCTGCTCTTTATGTCTGCCTGGGCTAACAGTTAAAATACCTGCTTAACAGAGTTGCAGTGGAGCTGAAATAAGGCATGGACACAGCACAACACCTAAGCTTATTATTTTTAGGTGCATTAAAACAAAAAAATAACAATTATGATAAAATATTAAAATCCACTCATTTAGAAATACTTGCTTTGAATTGAGCAGAACTATTTAAATAGAATTTTGCCTACTTAAAGAAAACATTAATGTTCCTTTCATTCAACAAATATTTATGGTGCATTCAATTTGTGCCAGGCTCTCTTGGGATACCTCAGTGAGCAAGATATACAACTTCCTGCCTCATGATATTCATAGTCAAGCTTATATTTTTAATATAAATCCTTTACCTTTTTCCTTTTTAGTCACTTTACAAAGCCTAACAATGAAGCTACACTTTTAATTACATCGAATTTCCTTATGAGTAGAAGGAAACAGATCTAACATCTCTATTTAGTTAGGAATTTAGAGCTTTTTAATACTAGGTTTGGGAATATAAATTTATCTTATTCATATGTTTTGTAATTTTCCATTCTTACTATAGAATTTCTGTCTTTGTCATGAAATGCTGAGGCCTTTGAATGTCCCCTCAGAACTTGGAAAATGTGGAGCAGAGTTTGTCAAATGTGGGAGCATGGAATCATAAGCTGGGTATGCAGGTGGAAGGTCGGTTTCAAGGCGACCTTGGGCTTGTTCCAGGCCATTGCCTTGTACTGATGCCAAGTAAGAGTAATGTGCATCACCTGCGCACTTAGACATTTCTCTCAAACAAAATATTTTACAAATATGATGAACAATATCTTCCTAAAAGTTTTCCCCCTGTAACCAGACTAATCTCTCTATCCAAAATAAAAACAACAACAACAAAAACAAAAAAGAAAACTTTATTACTTTATTCCTCCTCCTCATTTTCTTTTCTCAAGATCAGATTCTTTTAGGTGATTCAAGGCACTTCTATCATATGGTGAGATGTAATAACATTTCAATTTATGCAATAGCATCTTGAAGTCTTATTGAAAATCTTCCAAGTTGCTTTTGCCTTCTCCCCCTTATCTGCTTTTTTAACATTCTACAAACTTAACTTTTTTCCTGAAGGGAAAGTCTTGCTAACAAGAAAGGTTATGTTTGTTCAAATATTTGTACCATCCTTGTTTACTTTTGATGACATTGATTTTACTTCATTAAAATATGTAACACTTTTTAAGTTTAAAATAGGCATTCAGGACACATTCTTCCACAGTTGGGATTGAACTTCTAAGCATATTTCTTTAAACACATTTAAATGAGTATAAATTGATAGTAATATAATATACTGAAATACAATCACCTATAACTACAATTACAGGGCTTGTGAATCTGCAGCATAGGAAATAATCATCTCATCAAAGCACCAATTTTATTCAAGGAGTAAGGAAAATTTATAGGGAGATCTTTAAGGAAGGTGGGGCAAGAATGCCAGGGTGAAGAAATTAATAAAAATTTTAAAGAGAATGAATGCATTACAGTATGAGGCAAGTCATATTACCATATATCTCTTGCGGAGGCAATGCTTGCATGCACAAAGGTGAAGGGACAAGATTGAATAAATGCAGGGCAACCAGAGCAGATTCTAGAGTTAAGAGTTCTTCTTTAATCTTTCTTTTTCTAATCCTAATTTTGCAGTTAGATACTGATTAAATAAAAAACACATTTCTTGAACTTGTCCCATAAAAAAGGATAGATTTAGCTTCAAAGAGAAATTATGGGTTGTTAAAATCAAAAAAGTAAAATATTGTAAAATCTTTACCTCATTCTTCCTACCAATCTTATTAGCATTTTGGAGTAGCAAGAATTTGGGATGTTAAGTACTAACTGACATTTTAGGAAAAACACTCAGGTCTGTGGTTGAGATTGGGGAAATGGATGTCATAGTTTTTGTGTTTTAGTAGATGCAAGAAATAGGACATAAATTCATTGTGTCACTAAGCCCTTTCAGTCCTACCATCAAAATATCTCTTCTATTTAGGCTTCTAACTCTACCTTTTTGTTTGAAAATTCTGTGCTTTAGTAGATGTTTATTTTGTCTAACCACCACCACATACACCTAGTAAAAATGACACTTTGAGAAACAAATGAAGAATCTCATCCTTTGTGAAAAATTTCCTGAAGAACAAAAAAGAATTTACAAATTTCTTTGTATGTCAGCACTTACAAGTTTTGTAATATGCTTGTAATGCAGTTTTAATATTGCCTGTTTACATATTTGTATCCCTTACTAGACTTTGAAGTCTTTGAGAGCAAAGCTGTATCTCATTTATCTCTCCTAGGTGGGAAACCACATAAAGCAGACATTCTAAGCTGTTACCTGGATCAATGGAATGCACATTGATTGTTTTCAAAGTTAACTTCTTATTCTGAAAGCTAAAATTGAGTTTAACAAGTTTTAGGGAGAAGAAATCACTTTTTTGATAAATTATTCCATAAATGCCACGACAGATTTGAGAATTAAATGCTTCTTGAATAAAACATGCTTCTGTGAAAACTTTATGATAATATTTTATAAACACTTTCAGAAAATATGTGTATTTATTTATATTATAATATATAATAAATATATTATTAATTAAGTAATTAATATAAATAATACTTATAATGGGTTTGTAGAGAGAGCTTAATGCACATAATGTTGGTATGTAGATATACTCTGGTACTTGCTAAAATGGAGTATTTCTTTTTTTTTTTCTAATGATTTTTTTTTTATTATATTATGTTAATCATCATACAGTACATCCCCGGATTGCGATGTAAAGTTCGATGCTTCATTAGTTGCGTATAACACCCAGTGCACCATGCAATACGTGCCCTCCTTACTGCCCATCACCAGACTATCCCATTCCCCCACCCCTCTCCCCTCTGAAGTCTTCAGTTTGTTTCTCATAGTCCATAGTCTCTCATGTTTCATTCCCCCTTCTGATTACCCCCCTTTTCTTTATCCCTTTCTTCCCCTACCGATCATCCTAGTTCTTATGTTCCATAGATGAGAGAAATCATATGATAGTTGTCTTTCTCTGCTTGACTTATTTCACTCAGCATTATCTTAAAATGGAGTATTTCTTAAGATATTATCCACTTCCAGTAACTGAGAACTTGATATCAAAGCAGCTCAAACAATTAGGAAATACATTATTTTTTCTAATCAAAAGTTCAGATGGACAGGCTTCTGAACTGGAACAGTATAATTTGATTTTGTTTCCCCTGCTATTCTTATATGTTTATCATTCTCTTTGTCTTGGCCTTGTCGTACTTTCCTCTTTCAAGTTCCTAAGTATGATAGTAGATGGGGTTATGTGCTTCCTTCTTCATGTCTAAAGACAAGAGAAAATTGTTCCCTTCCTTCTGAGTAATTTAGCTCATGTTCATTATTTTGTTTCGATAACAGTTATTAGGAAACTGTCATGCATTTGTTGGCTTAATCCTGAATTCCTGAGTGAATCAGTAATAGCATGGTTTATGGGTTGATCATTTTGGACTGTTCTGACACATTACCCAGTAGTTGGGGATGCAGTCAGCTTTCTAGAGTTGTTGTCACAAGAGGGAAAAGTGCATTCTTAAACAAAATCTAGGCTCTAACCAAATTATGAGAAATGAATGTTTGAATGTTGGATAGACATTTATAATGTCCACTATAAAAAGTGTTTGCATTTTTTAACTATATAATAAAATTAGTAGCCTTCATAACCATCTGAATACAAGGTGGAGGAAATCTAGTTTTTTATAATCTGAAGGTAACAGTGAACTGAAACCAATAGACTCTGAGGTTCTTTTTCCATATCCACTTCATCATATACCAAATTTTGTGTGTATTCTATAAGCTACCTTTACTTACCCAAGGTCATACACTGTAGAAATGAAAAGGTGGTTGAAATTCAATACTCAATAGCTAGAATATTGAAGAGAGAGTTAATATATTGGAATTTAGGGTTATTAGAAAACATCCAGAATGAATTATGTAGAGGAATAATAGTGAGGAATATAAAAGAGTGTAAGAGAGCAGGGCACAAGGACTAGGGAAAGAAAATGCATGATCTATCTAACCCCCCTTGCCCCACCCACCAAAAAGGAAGGAAGGAAGGAAAGGAAAGGAAAGAAACAGAAATATAGAGTAGATAAGACAAATACAGAGCAGATTGTGAGATGGTAAATTTAAGCCCTAGTATATTAATATGTACCTCACATAGAAACTTACTAACCCTGGAATAAAAATAAATCAACACAAAAAAGATAAACAACATAATAGATAAGAAGAATAGAAACACAAATGAATATAAGATACCGTTACTTTCTTATCAGATTACTAGAATTAAAAATATTGACAATATCAAGTGTTGGTGAGAATGTGGAGCAACTGGAACTTATCACAACTTATTTGGTTACTTTGGAGAGGAGGAGGTGAGTACTGGCTGGAAGGAATTATGAAGGGCTTCCTTGATGCTGGGAATATTCTATTTCCTGATCTGTGTAGTAATTACATGGGCACATTAATGAAAATGCATTAATCCGTATTTTTATAATATTTGTACTTTTATGCATGTATCTTATACTTCTATAAGATGCTCAGTAGAAATAATCACTTATTTTAACTGGTAAGTCTAATTTTTTCCCAGGGAAATGTAGTAAACCTGAAATTTTGAGATTTATTACTACACATACTCTATTACAAAGTTAAGATTGAGGTTGCAAATTTGTATTCCTTTAAATGCCTCCAAAAAGGATAGAATTGTGGTAAATCACTGAAAGAAAAAGATTAGAAATGGCTATGAAAAGACATACCCAATGAGTTTATGAGGTTATTTAGTGTAATATGTAGCACTGAATTTCATTTTTATGTATCAGGTAGGTAAGTCAGAAAAATTTGTCACCTAACACTTCAAAAAGCTCTGTGACCTTGAACTTCAAAGTCAATTCTGTTTATGTGACCTCTCAAAATGCTATCATCTCTTCTCAATGGTAGAGAAAAGACAATTCATGAGTAACCTCTCTTATTACATTTACAACACTTCTTTCCCATTGATATATTGTCTTTCTTTCTTCCTCATTATTCAGATCTTAGCCTAAGAGTCTTTACATCACAATAACCTTTCCCTGACTCTTAACTATGTTGTCTTCCTTACCTTTGCATTTGTTCCAAAGAGTAATTGTTATAGAACTTCACTAATGAATTTTATGGGTTTACCTATTTCCCCCAAACTTTGAAATCTTTGAAGGCAAGGAGTGCATCAAACATGAAGATATATATATATATATATTTTTTTAATCCCAGTGGTTAGAATAGAATGTGTAGCACATGTCCCAAATGTATTTATTAAATAGCGAATAAATGAATCAATGGGTCAATGTGGTGTTAGCCTCTGGCCAATAGTTGAGATAATGGAGTTTCTAAATTGTGAAACTAATTTTGGGAAATTTCTCCTTTGAGGCCAAATTTCCAAATGCTAATCATGAAGTAATTAACAGTTTTTACTGGAAGTGAAAATATGAAGTTTTCCATAGACCATGTAATTTCACGTAAATATCTCCAGAATCAACTTTGCTAGAGTTCTGTCTTTCTTCTTTGTATGTCTAGTCTTAACACTTTGGGTTAGTAACTGCTTTGTCTAATGAGAATTTACTTTCCCTGAGGCAGCTTTTGGAATTCAAAGGTACAGACTCTCTTGATTTATCTTATTGGAAGAGTCAAGGTTTTCAAACCATGTTTAGGTTTTTTCTAGTCTTTTCTCTGCAATGCTTTTTTCTTCTTCCTGCTCATAATACTTATAATGTACTTAGTTTATCCCTTGATAATAATTTCTCATCATTTTCTTGTTTAGTAAGTACATATTAGTGCTTTTTAATATACCATGGGGGTTAGATCTCCCAATTACCAGTGAATGTTTTGATATTATATATCATATCCTAAGAGTCTAAAGTATTTCAGTATCTATTTCTTCTTAAAAAAGGTCCAGTGGGGCTCTTATTATGTACATGCTCTTTCTCCTTTTCTTCTATATAGAAACACACACACACACATACACACACACACACACACCTATATTTATATCTACCTGTCTATTTAACTTTTTTCCCCCAAGAAAAAGAAGAAAGCTATCATAAAAACTAAATTTTCCCAAATGTGTCATTAAAATTGAGCAGGCCAATCTTGAATATGCACTCGAGCAATCTCAGAAGTATGAATGATCGTTGTTTGGGGGAATATATTCCTCTGATGCAGCAATAATCTCCTGATCTGCTTTCCAACACTAATTGTTTGTTTGGATTTTATTTTTTTCTATAAATGGGGTAATGAGATTTAGGGATTGAAGGGCAGAAATTTAATTGACAATGCAATAAACAGCCATCTAAAGTAAGCTTTTACAAAATGACACCACCACTCACTAGAAATCCCAACTATATTCAGAATGAATATAAATGGTTACCTCTTGCAATATTCGATGAAATTTAGTACCCTTTGAGAATTCCTTTCAATTAGTATTAACCAAAAGATTCTTTTAAAAGAAGTGAAGATTAGCAATTATGTTTTGTGATTTCCCTATACTTCTTTAACATTTCTTCTGTAAGTTAGATGATCTAACTGCACGCTTCAGGGTGAACTTCAAAAGAAGTGTACAAAGTGTCTGTGTTTCATTAGGGCAAAATAGGGTAGATATTTTTACAGGCAAAAATATATTTTATATTAACACCTGCACTGTTTTGCAACAGAAAATACTGCTATTTGTGTGATAGTGCAACTCTAATTCAGGTAGTATATTTAGTTATATTTCACTTCCTGTTGATTATAACTTCCTCATAATAACATTAAAAAGTGATGAGAAGTTTGTATTAGTATGGTTCAAACTGTGACCACAAAGTCTGTTGTCATGGCAACTCTGCCCAATTAAAAAAGTACCATGTTCCAATTTGTGGTACAATATTCTTTGAAACAAAATTACACTGTACAAAACATTTGGCAATACCTTGAGATTTATTAATAGGGAACTATAGAAATAACTTTATTGGGGAAAAGAAGAGAACACATTTGCTTATCCGTATGGTTTTTCAGTTTGATCTAAATTCCTTAGCATTATTTTTCTTGGTCTTGTTATTTCACTAGATAGTACAAATATATATGTATATATAAAATACATATATAAAATATATATATATTAATATCACATTCATATTATTTATTCTATCATTATTATATCAGAAGTTAGTGTGAGGCTTTTTTTGACTTATGGTATATCAATTTTATTTATTTATTTATTTATTTATTTATTTATTTATTTATTTATTATGTTCAGTTAGCCAGCATACAGTACATCATAAGTTTTTGATGTAGTGTTAATTCAAATTACCTAATTGGTTATTTAAATAGAATTCTACTTCAAGGGCCAAGAGATTTAAATAGAAGCATGACTAAATATATTTTATTTATAATCATTCAATCACACGCATCATTTAAGTTTCATTCTTCTGGACCATATTTTTTCTATGTGTCTCACTTTATTTCAATTCTCATTTTCTTTCCAGAAGCTCCTCCAACTATAGAGCCAGATGGCACCCTACTCTTTGACTTCATTAGACCACTTTTGACTTTGAACAAGGAATATTTCAAATGACTAAATAATGTATGTCACTGTCTGACTGCACTTCAGATTTTCACACCCATTCAATCTGTAAATGTGGCTTATCCGTGAATTTGGCCAGCATTGTTCAACAGATCTCATATGACATGTGTTGATGAGCTTTATGCTAGCTGTAGGAGTGGCAATAAAACCATATGGATTAACCGTAATCTTTCTCCACATTAACATGATTTCCCAGAGACCCAGAATTATTCGTCACTTTTCAGAGTACTCAATGTACATAGCAACAACTGGTTACATTGTTGCTAAGGTAGACACTTTCAGATGTTGATTTTGCTTCCAAAAAATATCTGTACAATTAGCAAACTGGATGCTACCTTTGGCATCAGATAAATAGTTTAAAGATTTTAGGTACAGGCATTGCCAAAATTGTAATAAGGTACAGTAAATGACTTTACAAAGTGGCATGATAATTCCTTGATTATAATTGTTTAAATTGAAACACATCAATAGGAATTTTAATTAATTAATTTAATATAAATGGTATGCCTGTTCTCCCTCCTCTCAAAAGTCTTTCTGCTTACTTAAGGCAAGACTACATATACATACTTTTGCTAGGATCCATAGAATTACCAGTGAATAAATGACACTGAAATGATAACTACAATGGGAATTCCATGTTCTCTTTGCAATCCAGAAAATTTAACATTGTTCCTCAAATAAACATTATTTGCTATTCATCTAGTCAGGATTCCTCATTTGGTTCTATTATGTTAAAATAACAAAATCACCTCATGCATAAAGCTGGCTCAGTAGCATTTATGTTTAGTTATAATTTGTTGTAAGACTCCTTATTGTTTTCCTGATGTTTTATCATATGCATGTGGGATACTGTTGGTTTGAGCAACAATGAAAAGCCAATATCACACTCCAGGATCTTGCTGCCTGTAGAATGGTTAACAATAGATAAAATGCATTTATTCTTGGCAGTCTTTGAAAAGTACCTTGGAGAATTACTGTAGCATTATGTACTGTAAGCTTCAATGAAACTACAGACTAAAGTGTGATTTTCACAGGCTTATTGTATTCAAAATGCATTGTATGTTATTAAAATAGCAAAGCTTTTCATGTTGATATTTGTGAGATCCCTGACGACAAGATAATGCAATATGGAGAAAAGTCAGTAGAATTACATAGGAGAGGGGTAGCCTGCTGACATGCTTACTAGGTAAAATGTAGGATCATGAAAATTATTAACTGGGAAACTGAATTTTACAGAAACTATAATGCTGCTGTGCACAATTTTCTGGACTGTTCCCAGCATGGACACATCTTTCAATTTATCAGCATTTGCTTTCATGATGGTCATCCAATAAAACACCCCTGGGTAAACTATTTCCATGACAATATGGTTCCATGGCTCACCATCAGAACTGTCACTTGTCCTGTACAGTGGCCTCCCTGATCCTTGGGTGCAGCAAATCTCTGACATAGAAATGGCCTTCTCAGCCTTTCACTGTAACAATGAGATAGGAAGGGAGGCCACAAAACAGAAGGAAAACATATTATTTCCGTGCATCTGCCAAGAAAAAACTCCCAAAGGATTATGCTGACAGTGAGTATAATATTTGAGAGTAAAGTTACAACATGGTAAACAAGGGCATAAATTTTAGTAGTAAAGAAAATTATTTTTAGAGGAGTGTTAGCAACTGATACAAACTATATTTTATTTGCTTTTGTGAGATGAAAAGATTATTTCAAATTTTAGCTAAGGTAGGATAGGCACTAATGTTAATTGAGTATCTATCATATACCAAGCATTGTATTAGGCATGAATATAGATTATCAGTAATGCTCATTTCAGCTATACAGGGAAGACATTTTCATCCCATTTTACCAATGAGGACATTTACTTCTACCAATTTACCTTGCTTTCTGTAATAGCCCTATTCAGAGAGGCAGTGCCTAAAGGGTCAGGTCCTATTCGTAAACCCTGAGAGTTAAAAAGCAAAAGAGTCTAATGACAGTTGGATGACAGTGTGCAGAACCCAGTGCTCTACGAAAAATGTAGATGTTATAGTTCCTGATATGGAAGGAATCTGCATTTAATAGTGAGATATGATATGTAAATGTTGGAAAAAAACCCCATGAAATAGAAATGTCCGCTGTTTATAGGGCTCTAAAATTCATACGGCTCTTTCACAAAATTATCACATTTGAACCCCAATGCAAAAATGGTATTAGTATTTTTTTAGTCCCATTTTATCAGTGCTAACATTGAGAACTGCACAATTTTGGTGACTTGCATAAACTGTAACAGATGAGAAGTACTGAAATGAGAATTCAAACTCATCTCTTCTTACTCCAAACCCTGTGATTTTTTTATTAAACCATATTGAATATAGGAAAAGTTCCATAGCAATGATAATTAGCATGTTTGGAGTGCTTTCCTTATGTAATATTTATATATTAAATCGGTTAACCCTTACAACAAATCTAGGAGGCAATTCTTCAATTATCCCAATTTTAGAGATGGCAAACCTGAGACATAGAAGTTAAATGACTTGCTCAATACCATAGAGCTAGTAAGCGGCAAAGATGTGATTTAGATTCAGATAGTGTGGTTCTAAGACCATGCCTCAAACACCATGGTATATTGCCTCTATGTCACACTGGTTTGGAAGGCTGGCTATGAACCCTACCTCAAATAGCTATTGTGAGAATTAAGTGAGTTAATACATATAATGAGTTGGAGCAGTACCTGACACTCAATAAATGTTAGCTGTCAATGCCATAACCTATACATTTATTCAAGCACTAGTGATATACTGTTCCAAATGGAAGACATGACTAGTTTAGGAAATTTCAATGGGAAGCTGAGCTTTGAGCAATGTCAATTATTATTTCTCATGACTCTGTGGATTGACTGGGTAGTTCTTTGTTTCACATGATAACAGCTGAGAATACAGCCCTAGAAGCTTATTTGGTCTGGCATAGCCTCGTTTTCTTTTTTAAGAGACAGCCCAGATTCAATATGGGAGGAGATACTTAAGGGTATAAATACCAGGGTCATCATTTATTGGAAGACATCTTCAGATATGGGAACATTTAGCAACCTAATCATGAAATCCCATTTGCCTACTCTTAAAATCAGATCAATAAAGTTATAATCTATCTTTTTAAAATGAACAGTTCTGAGTTTTGACAAACATATACAGTAATGTAACCACCACCACAAACAAGAAATGTACGCTGTCCATTATCCTGTTACCTTGTATCCCTTTGGAATCAATCTCCTCCCTTCGCTTTATCAGTGCACAATTAGTGATGCGATTTCTGTCCTTTAGTTTGTGTTTTGCAGAATGTCATTTAAATAGACTCATACAGTTTGTAGATATTTGGGACTGGATTGTTTCACTTAGCATAATGCTTGTGTTGTATCTGTCATTGCTGAGTAATATTTCATTGGATGAATGTACAATGATATGTTTATCCATTCAGTAGTTGATGGAAATTTTGGTTGTTTCCAGTTTTTGGTGATTATGAATAAAGCTGCCGAAGGGATTCACATACAGTTTTGTTTGTTTGTTTGTTTGTTTGTTTGTTTGCTTGCTTGTTTTTTAGGTGGATATGTTTTCACTTTTCTTGTGAGAATACTGGGTCATACAGTAAATGTGTATTTAAATTCATGAGAAGTGCCAAACTATTTTCCAGAGAGACTGCACTATGTTGCCTTCCCAACAGAAATGTATGAGTTCTAGTTGTTTCAACTCCTTGTCAGTACCTGGCATTGTCAAGGATTTTATATTTTCTCTCTATTCTAAGGGGCATGCAGTGGTGTCTCACTTAGTTATAATAACTAAAATTATTAGTATCTTTTAATGTACTTAATTGCAATTCATTTGTCTTTTTTGATAATGTGTCTATTCAAGTTTTTTGCCCATTTTTTATTGGGTTGTTTTGTTTTTTGAATTTTGAGTTTGTTATATATTCCCAGTCCTAGTCATTGTCATATATAAGATTTGTGGGTATTTTCTTCCAATCAGGGTTTTTTCTTTTCACTTCTTAATAGCATCTTTTGAAGAGCAGAAATTTTAATTTTGATGAGGTCCAATTATTATTTTTTTATTATTAGTGTTTTTTATGTCCTTTTCAATGAAAGTTTTGCCTAAACAAAAAAAATCACAAGAGCGTTTTCTTGTTTTCTTCAAGAAGATTTATAGTTTTAGGTATTGCATTTATGTCTGTCATCCATTTTTTCATATATGGTAGGAGATGTGAAACATGAGCAGAATTTTGAAGGACAAAACATGTTCTGTTTAAAATGGATCTTCTTATATATTTCTTGTATAAAATAATAAGAGTGGTAACACCATGCACATTAAAAATTTCTATTGTCCTATTGGAGGAATCTGAAATTCATTAACCAAATTGTATTAATGATCCATTGGGATTCTTTGCATATTGGTTTAGAGTATTTCATTACAGACATACAAAAAACACTACCATTTTTTTAACTGTAAGTTTAGCAAACATCTACTTCTTATGTATACTTCCAAAATAATTTCTTTAGTTGCCATCAAATTGTTTTTGATTCTAAGCTAATTTGACTCTGCTCTGGAAGTTTTAAAAATACAAGTCTAAGGAAGAGGATATTTGAGCTAATCCTATCATTGACACCTTAATATGTGCTTGAGTGGGACAGTTAAACTCTGTTTCAATTTTTTGTCAAGCAAAATTGAGATGTTGAAAGGAGGAAGGGAGACATTGTATATGAAATGTCTTAAAGAGTATAAAATGCTCTAATTATGATGGTGATGATGATATTATTGTTTAACCTGCAACCATTCTAAGTCATTCTAAGCATGTCTGCTAGAATATCTTGCAGGTTGAAGCTTTAAGCCATTCCATAATTCACGGCCTTCTAATAAGTATCCAGTTCTCAACAGATGTCCACAACTCTAGCCATCTGCTTGCTCTTCTGCTCTACATTATTAAAGCTTGCCATATTCATACCTCAATACTTACTTCTTTTTCTTCTTCCCGTCATTGTTGATATGCTTAGGCAATTGTCACTCCTTAATTATACAGTGAGCTTCCTGAGGCAATCAAAATGTAAGAACATGTGGGATGGAAGTAGAGCTTTGAAAATTTTGTATAGAGGTCTAGAGTGAAGGTTCTGATGAAGATGAGGAAATTTTGATTGTCTTAAGGGCTGATGATGTTTTTTGTTTTGTTTCATTTTGTTTAGTATTTGCTGATATTTTCAACCTCCTGACTGCTTTACAATTTTTGTGTGTATTTGTTTCTGCATCTATAGATATGGCTTAATGATTGTGTTTTAAAATGCGCTGAAAGCCTTTGGTAAAAAGCAGTATATAAGTGCAATGTATTGCCTTTCTGTCAATTGCGTCTTAAGAGTTTGCACAGCTTGAGAAAATATATATCTTTTTAAGGCATTTTATCCTAAGCTAATTTTGCTTCTTTTTATCCTGATTTGATTGATATTGAAAAAAAATATCTGTTTCAACAACAGTTCTTTGAAGATAACATAGACTGGAAAAAATAGAACAATAGTTTATCAGAAAGTGTTATATTCCCAGTTGAGAAGTGATTTGTAACAGGACACATAAATATTTCAATCACCTAAAATACCACATTGAAAACTGTCTGTGAGATCGATGCCTGTTGAAAGAATCTAGCAACTCCTTTGTGTGAGAGTCATCATTTCCTACACATATTTTAAGATACTGTCCACAGAAACTTGTGTCTGGTGCTCACAAAGTTCCAATGGGTATGGATTTTATGTCAACTGAAAGTAGCATTGATGTTGCTAGGGTGTAATAAAATTATGTCCTGTTAGCAAAAAAGGAAAGAAAAGAACGAAAATAATCCTTTGGCATATGTAAAATAAGTTAACTGCTTTATTTTTAAAAATAATTCTCAGATATTATTTTATACATTTCTCTTTTTAAAATAACTTCTTCTCTTCTCCTTGTTTTAAGTTTTATATTCTCTCCCACCACTGTTTTATTCCCTTTTTCATTAAGAAGGTGTGAACACCTTCCATGCCTGAATGCTGAGCTGCTTAATGAGTTCTTGCTAAGTATTTTTAGAGCAGTTATTTTCTTCATTATTTATGAAAGAATAAAGCTCTGTATTTTTCAGAACATTTTGAGGTATTTTTGTAAAATTAAAGGCAATCCATATTGATAATCTCTATATTGAACTGCTGAGAGGAAAAGAGAGAGAGAGAGATCAAAGGCAATCTAATCAGTTGTTACAGAGGTTTAGAGATTCACAGTTTGATCTCACTTGCTTTATTCTACATATTTTCTCAAAGACTCTACAATTATTTTTATTTATTTATTTCAAGAAAAGATGTTGATGCTTTTTTTTTTAATCTAAACTCAAATAGAACTTAAAATTTTCTGTGTCACCCTATCTGAATTCAGAAATTCTTGGGATGTTGTAGTGTAAAGGGAGAGCTGGATGCCCATTTCTCACACCCAGAAGGCCAACGGAAAAAAAAAAATACCCCTGATTTTGTCTTTGTTGAGAAAACACAAAATGTAATTAGAAAGGAGAGTAATGCTTTGTTAAGGACTTTGCTTTATTCTCTTAAAAGCTAAGAAAATGGAATACTTTTTCCACACCAGAAACCAATAATTTTAGAATACTTTAATCAGTTTGGGTCAACTTGACAATAATGGGTGGATCATAAAGGAAACTTTATAATTTTTGTCTCTATAGATCTATTTAATTTTTCTACTTCATGCCTCAAATATATCCCTGGTACAATATGGCTTCATGTGTCAGAAATAAAGCTGTGCCTTCAATGGATTTATATTATTCATTACATCATTGCATATTTTTGAGCACTTACTAAAAGGCAGATGATATGTTAGACTTTAAAGAATATAGAGACACAAAGTCCTTGCCTTTAAAGAGTTCATGGTCTATATTGGGAGAGTCAAGCAAACCAGTGATCCAAACACAGTAAAGTAACTATTTAAACTATAAAATAGAATCCCCATGAAGCCATAGCATGACGAGTTCTATTCTGGTAGGATTAAGTTTGAGATGTGTTATAATATCTATTCACAAGTGGAAATATTTCCCTGTAGTTTTAATGATTGCCTGATTTGTCTATAAAGATTTGGAATTCATAAGCTTATAGCTAAAGCTATAGGAAAGAGGAATTATCTAGAAAGAGCAAATAAAGTGAGATTAAAGAAATACTGAAAACAGAATCCTGGGAACTTAAGAGAATCAATGGAGAAGGAACAACAAAGATGGAGAAAGAGAAATTGAATAGTAATCATCAGAAAGATGGGGGAGAACTGTGAGACATTAACGGCACTACCAAGGACTGAGAATCTACAAGTGGGTGGAGAAAGGGCAATGCATGGGAGAAGCAATCAATAAAGCAAGTGATTCATGTCACTTAGGGTATACTATGAAATGTAACCATGGGTTTATCATTTGGAAAGATATATGTAGCTATAAAAAAAGCAACTGTGAAGCTAACAAGGACTGGAAAGTGATACAAGATAGCGGATGAAAACAGATAGCCATAGGAAAATCACTTGCATTGAAGATACAAACAAAGGCCAATGAACACAACTACAAAGACAGTAGAGAAATAGACTAAGGATACATGAAGGACTATCACAGAAAGTGACAAAAGAGGGGATTTTAAAAAGAAGGTGGAAAACTATCTCAAATGCTACTGATAAAACAGAACCACACAAAATAATTCCATGAATTTGGCATTTAAGTAGATTTTAATTATATATTAATTTGTGTGATTATTTGGCTAACTTTTTTTACCTCCTAGGTAAACCCTAGGAGTGCATGGTGCAATTTCTTTTTTTTTATTTTTTTTATTTCTCAGGTTTAATGGATGGGGTCTTAAGATAAAAGCTTGGTCAACATGATAGGCAGTGGGGAAATGATTCCGTGGGAAAAAGGAGATTGAAGACAGAGAAAAGGAATGACTCACAAAGTGATTCCTTGTGGTCAGAGGGGAAGATGGGATTTAGAGCACTGTGGAGGGTTTAGCCTGACCTTGTATTTACTTTACTATTTGAAATAGCATTCTTTAATTTATTTCAGCTTTAAATATCTTTTTGTCAGTAGATTGAATCTTAAACATCATAATATTGACTGTGAGATTGGAAAATCTAATTGTCAGGTGAACATATACTTCAGCACATTTCAAAAATAATTTTAGGTCCTTTTCCCTACTTTAAAGTTTGTATAATGTACGTCATGGTGACTATAGTTAGTAATACTGCATTGGACATTTGAAAGTTGCTAAGAGAGTAAATCTTGGAAGTTCTCATTACAAGAAAAAAAATTGTTAACTACATATGGTGACAATGGTAACTAGACTTCATCATGGTGATCATTTTGCAGCATATACAATATCAAATTATGTTGTAACCTTGAAACTACTATAAAGTTACAAGTTGTACCTCAAGAAAAAAAAAGCATGTATGTCCTCTAAGCACGTTAGTTTTTTTTTTTCCTCTAAAGATTATTTATTTATTTATTTGAGAGAGAGCATTAGCCGGGGCGGGGGGGGTGTTGCAGTGCAGAGGCAGAAGCAGATGCCCTGCTCAGCAGAGATCCCAGGACCCTGGGATCGTGACCTGGGTTGGAGGCAGACCCTTAACTGACTGAGCAACCAAGGCACTCCAGCATGTTAGTTTTGTTTTTGTTGTTGTTGGTTTTGGTTTTTTTGAGCCAAACTATTTCAACATCTTCAAAACAAGCATACACTATAATTATATTGTTATTTTATAATCATATGTTATATAATTATATGAGGCTTATATAATAAATTTTAATAAACATCTGTAAATAAATATATTAATATTTATAAATAAATTATGCACAATTTATGTCATAATTATATAATCATAAGAAATTAATTCTTAATGTCAGTGGGATAACTGTAGAGCTTAGAATATCAGGTTTTAAGACATTAGAAAATGTCATTACAGTTTATCTTATTTGTTCTACAGTGGAGGAACAGGTACTAGGAATGTAATGTCTATCATGTCATATAACCATTCAGATAAAGACTCAGCTTTTTATTCAACAAGGAAATATGATGAAATTATCAATAATTTGTGACTGATTGTATTTTAGCCTCATACTATTCATTCTGAATTCTTTGAATTCCCTACTATATCATATTTAGCTCTCCAAAACATTTGGAAACACCTGATAGAGTTCTTTAGTGGTAGATGTCTCTACAGTGTTTTTACTTTGAGCTGATGCAGGAAAGCTCTACTATTTAAGAGAAATCATAGGTATCTATGCATGGAGATGGTGCAGACAGAGTGTTTGTGATTCTTACCCATGTGGGTGGAAAGTAATGGTGAATATTTAGCTTAAGTTCTTCCAGTGTACTTTTTTGTTGTTGTTTAAGTTGACATGTCGAAGGAACTGAAACTCTTAAATAACGTGCCGACAGTCGTATATTTGTCTGCAGTAATGATCTCATTGAAAAACGACTTAATTTGATATGTAGAATTCCTCAGCATAGCCACAAACAGGCTCTTTTGGGTTATCAATTTCCTGGCGAAATAATTACAGTAACTGCATAGCATTCTTTTATTATCCTTTCTTTTAGAAGAAGTAAGCATGTTTTATTGAAGCCATGTACACAGCTGTGATTTGAATGGCAATATTTCTCTTACGTCTGTGAAGGCTTATTTTCCTGACCTTTGCTTCAGCACAAGTGAGTTAAATACTCAAGGGACCAAGTTACTATATTTAAGACAAAATGCATAACGGGTGTTATTCAGCTAAGTAAGATGTGGCACCTGCCCAGTAGGGGCTCACAGTCCAGTCAGAGAGTCAGACTTACGTGTAAACAACTCTTACATGAGGTTAATTGTAATTAAGGGCACTAGGAGAGCACTAATGGAGGGCTCCCTATGTTTCTCTTATTGCCTGGGGCCACCTCCCCAAGCAGCCAGTGTTCTGACCAATTTAAGGTATGTAGTGTTTTCATTCTTTTATATCCTGATTTCTGTGCCTCTGTTGGAAATCACGAATCCTGGCCTTGAATCTTAACTTCAGTCATTGCTCAGTGAGGGGTTTGGTAGTCTTCTCTTGGGTCTGTGCCCTGGCTCTGAGTAATCTTGCCATAATGGCTTGGGAAGAAAGTACACAGCTAATTTCACCAACAAGGTAACCAGCAGAATGAACAACAACAACAACAAAACCCTGAAATTGCTGTGAAAAGGGATTGCTAATTATTGTTTTCCTTCAATCACATATTCCTTGGGAGAAAGAATGCAGATTGCCAAGTCATGGGGTAGATCTTCCGTAAGGCACATGAAGACTAAAGTCTGTAAAGTATGTTCATCCTCTGTTGGCTCCTGCTCCTTTGTGGTTACCATTTCCACCTTTAACGGTTAGTCTTAGGCTGAATGGAAAATCACCAAAGATTCATTATCTCACTACTCTCAGTAGACTGAGAAGAGCTCACTTGTAGGAAATGTCTTTTTTTTCCTATCACACAGAAGAGTATTTGGCTTAGAAACATTTTCTTCTAGCATAGGTCACAAAATGCTCTATTTAAACAGTGGTAAATCACTGTGTTAAAGTACACAGAGCACTTAAAGTTTTCTTTAAAAAACTGAAGCAGAAAGAAGGAGGAGGAAATAAATACGCAGCCACTAGGATTAACATTGTTGCTATAATTGAAGAATCAAATTTACCTCTGAGCATTCTGGAAGTCAGGACTCAAAGTAAGGTGATAGAAAGGACTAAATATATTAATTACTAAAGGGATAAGTTTTATACCTGGCCATATGCTAAAATCTTTCCACGTGGAACATTACATAAGGGGGCAATGCTTGTTCACAATTTTATTGCAAATGAAAGCAGTTTTTTGATAAAAGTTTAGGACATCACCTGTAATAAAGTCAAAGTGCTCTTAAAACCAAAGTCGAAGTTATCAGAATCCTGAAATAACTGTTTTTGCCACTTTCTTTTCCTAAGACAAGACGAATTATCTGAACACAAAATAATAAGAGATGCGTTCGTACAACCCCCTTTCACCAATATATACATTCCTAAAAATACAGAAACTTTCAAACTATGGTTTGTGTTCACTAGAGAATTAACCTTCCTGAAGTTTCTAAGTCAGCTGATTTATTGGATAATTATTAATTGTTAAAGAATAAAGAAACTGAGTAATAAAAACATTCTCAATCTTTGTACCAGATGTTAAAATTATTCTGCTCAGTATATTTGTTTTTAAATTGAAGTATAGGTGACACCCAATGTTACATTAGTTTCAGGTATACAACAATGATTTAGTGATTCCACAAGTCTATGTTGTGCTAGGCTCACCTCAAGTGTAGCTGCCATCTGTCACCACACAATTCCATGGATTATATTCCCTATGCTGTGCCTTTTATCCTCATGACTTATTCATTCCATAACTGGAATACCTGTTTCTTCACCTATTTTGCCCATTCTCCCCACCCTCTTTTCCTCTGTCATCCATCTCCGTATTTATGGGTCTGTTCTACTTTTTATTTGTTTCATCATTTGTTTTGTTTTTTAGATTCGTGTGTAAGTAAAATCATATGGTATTTGTTTTTCTCTGTCTGACTTATTTCACTTAGCATAATGCCCACTTGGTCCATCCATGTTGTTGCAAATACAATCTTTCAGTACTTTTAACTACTCTTGGAACTTTAATCTTATTATCAATTTTTAAGTCTCCAGCAGAAGTAAACCCCAGTTGCTTACAGTAGATACTGGCTCATTTGCACACCCTATATTGACTCTCTTCCTTTTTCCATCTCACTTTGCCATCATCCCACCAGTGATTCTTAGAATCATCTCTTGAACTACTCACACTCAAGTCTTAGTCTCAAGATTGCTTTTGAAGATGGTAATCTAACACAATCATTAAAGAACGAATAAATAGGGGCGCCTGGGTGGCACAGCGGTTAAAGCGTCTGCCTTCGGCTCAGGGCGTGATCCCGGCGTTGTGGGATCGAGCCCCACATCAGGCTCCTCTGCTATGAGCCTGCTTCTTCCTCTCCCACTACCCCTGCTTGTGTTCCCTCTCTCGCTGGCTGTCTCTATCTCTGTAGAATAAATAAAAATAAAAAAAAAAAGAACGAATAAATATTATTTGGCAAAATGTGTTCCATGTAAGGAAGGATATGTGGAATAATAAAATTTAAATTGATTTTTTTTACAATAAAATCAAAAGAATTTAGAGTGCCAATTGAGATTTGTTTTCTGTGAATATCAAGGTGGTATCTCTTGCCTCTTGTTTTTGATACTTTACTTAAGAATCTAGTTCCTTTTTATTTTCTTTCCTTGGTTATTTCAACTCTGGTAAAACTGGTCTGCATTACCAACACCACTGTTTAGAGCAAGACAGCTGGATAAATTGATGTTTTATCACAGAGTAGGATTACAATTTCATTTTGAATATTCCTTCTTATGAAAGGCAAAGTAGTGATCCCATTTTTTTAAGTCTCAAGAATCCAAACTTGAACACTGGAATCACTATTACCATATCAAAAGGAAAACATGCTCTCATAACTCTACCCTGTATCAGGTCAGCAAACAGAATGCGTTCCAAGCAAATATATTTGGAATTTCTTTTACAGATTTTGACATATCTACAAAGGACATTGTCACCTGTATGTCCATCAGGAAGGCATTTCATTGCTAATGTCTAGGAAGTAGCTCATTACACGAGAGTACCTTCTAGGCTCAGTCAGTAATAACACAGATCTGCCTTCAAAAAGATCAGGAGATTAACAGGTATTACATAACTGTATATTTACGTAACTAAAATATTACATAGCTGAAAATCTTGGGTATATGCACAGATGGTTTCCACAGCTGCCTTGACAAGAAAACAGAATTTCTCAAGAGGATAGTAGTAGATTGATTTTTTTTCCCCTCTCAACTTGAAAGATATTTCTTTTTCACTAAATGTTATACATGGTTTTGATTCTATCAGCTAGAAGTTAATGTATTTTGGTATTTTTCCTTTAAAAAAACAATTGCTTTTGAATATTTTTTTAGTACTTTTGCTTATAGTCAAATGGAATTACAGATACTGGATTTACACTATGCTCCCCAAACAAACAATAATGGGGAAATTATAAGAAGAACAACATAATACAGGGCATTAGGCAATGAAAGAAAGTGATTTGGAGGAATAGGGAACAAATGAAGCGAGACCCTTTGATAGCCCTTTGTAAGAGTTCCCAGACAAGGGTTCCTAGAATTGATGATATGGGCTGAGAGTTTGTGGAGACTAGAGCAGGCAGAATTTTCAGGAAATATTACCAGATAGAGGAGAGCTGCAGACAGAAATAACTCTGGAGAGATGAAGAGAATCCTACTCGAGTATTCAACTGGATACTGTCCAGCCCATATCTGTGAAGAAACTTCCTTAAAAAACTAATTTTTTTCCTTCTCCTCCACTTCCTCCTTCATGTTTATTTTCTGTCTCTGGGTCTTTGACTTTCTGTCTCCGTGTCTTGGAAGGGATTTATCAATATTATTGTTCTTTTGGCTTTTTAAAATTTATTTTTCTGTTTCATTATTTCCCTCTTTTAAAATTTTGCAGGCTTAATTTGCTCTTCTTTTTGTTTCTTCTTGAGATTGAAGTTAAGTTCATGAATTTTCAGTGGGTTTTTTTTTTCCCAATATATGCATTTAGGGCACAGCTTTGTTCTCTGAGTATATAGATTTGAGTGCATCTCCCCAGTTTTATATGTCAGAAATTCAGTATTATTCAGTTCAAAATATTTCTAATTGCCAGTGTGATTTCTCCTTTGTTCCATTGGTTATTTGAAATGTGATGTGTTGACCGCCAAACATTCAGTTTCTTAGTTACTTTTAATATCAGTTTCTTGATTAATTCCACTGTGATCAAAGAATTTCCTTTGTATATTTTTCATCCTTTTAACTTTATTGAGCACTACTTTATGACCTAATATATGATCCATTCTGGTAACAGTTACTTGAAAATAATGGCTCGAAAATAATGGCTCAAAAATAACGGTTATCTGCAGGTTTTGGGTATACTTTATGCTAGGTCTAGTTTTCTTGTGTGCTTATGCTGATTTTTTTTTTTTTCTTTTCCTGTTGATGTAAGTTACTGAGAAAATATATTAACGTCTTCTGTTATTTATTTGGATGCGTGAATTTTGCTTTTATTTCAGAAATTTTAATTTTGTTTTGTATTTTGAGGATATGTTTGAGGATATTACATAAAAATGTAATGCTATTAATTGATTCGTTATTTTTGCTTTTGTAATTTTTTTTCCACCCTGTCTGATTATAACTGTTTTAGGATTTATTTTATTTTATTTTAAGATTTTATTTATTTTGAGAGAGAGAGAGAGTGCGAGTGAGCAGGTGAAGGGGCAGAGCGAGAGGGAGAGAGAGATTCTCAAGCAGACTCCGTGTTGAGGGCAGAGCCCCATGTGGGTCTTGATCTCACCTGAACTGAAATCAAGAATGGAAGGCTTAACCAACTGAGCCACTCAGGAGCCCCTAGCATATCTTTTAATATCCTTGTATTTTTATCCTTCCTGTATCTACTCATATATGAACATATATAATATATTTACATTCATATGTGTTACATCTTTCTAAATAGAAATAGTTGTATTTTTGTTTATCCAGTGTAACAATCTTTCTTTGTCTATGAATTAGAGTATTTAATATATATAACACTTAATTACTTACATATTTGGGTTTGTATAATATTACCATTTATATTCTGTATCCCATCTGTTCTTTGTTCCATGTCATTATTTAGTTTTTTAAAGAATGGACTATTTCTTATTTTTTTTAGCTCTTTAAATGCTTACCCTATATATTACAATAGGTATCTTTTACTGATTAAAATATATCTTTATTACTTTTACATTTTCTCATTAAAGTACTTTAAAAAATTTCCTTTCCAGCTTTCACACCATTAATTCTGCAAATGTTAATTATCTATATATTTTGAACAGAATTTGTATTATTATTATTGTTTTAGCATTTAATATTTTTTATATAGTCTAACTTTTCCCCTTTCCAGTGTTTTTTCTTCCTGCTATATTATTATACTTCAATCAGGGATTATTTTCTTCTTGTCTGAGGAATTGTCTTTGATATTTCATTCAGGACAAGAACTATAGCTTTAACTTCTCTGAGTTTTTGTTTTTCCAAAAGTGTCTTTGTGTCTTTATTTAGCCTTCATTTTTTTAAGAATATCTTTTCCCTAAATACCAAGTCAGTTGTTTCATTCAGCATGTAAATGGTCTCTCTCTCCCACTGTTTTGTTTTAAAAGTCAGCTTTTAGTCTTATAACTACCCCCCTTTAAACTAATTTTTCCTTTTTATTTACAGGTTTTAAAATTTTCCTTTTGTCTTAGTTTTTAGCAGTTTTACATGATGTACTTAGGTATAATCTTGTATTCAGCCAGGCTGTGATTCATAGAGTATTCTGAATATTTCAAATGACTTGATGTTTTTCATCAGTTTGGGGAAATTCTCAGCCAGTATTTCTTCTCATACTTCTATTTCCTTCTCTGTCTCTTCTCCTCCATGGGTTCTAGTTAGATATTTAAGGCTTATTTATCTAGGTTCCACATATCTCTTATTACACACATCTTTTACTTCCTTGCTTCAACTATGTACTCTGTATGTGTATAGACAACACTATAGATATGTATTTTCTTTCTCCTACTGTGATAAATCTCCTGTTAAATTCCTCTATATCTAAATTTCAGTTTGTTGTAAGGTCCCTGATTTCTATTTGATTTTAAAATTCAATTCCAATTCTGTGGTGAAAAAATTCCATCTTTGCATTAATTTTTGGAGCATATTAAAAATAGTTGTTTTAAAGTCTACTCCTGATAACTCAAATATCTAAAACTTCTGCGGGTCTACTTTTACTTTTTTATTCTTTGGTTTCTCAGTCATTTGGTCCTGTTTCCTAGCATATCTGGTAATTTTTGACTGAATGCCAGAGGTTGTAAATAAAAAAGTGTTGAGACTCTGAATGCTGTTACCTTCCTTCTTGCAGGCCAGGAAAGTATGTGCAGGTGGTGTTGTTTCGGTTGAGGACAATCTGCTTCTGCTTTGCTTCTATTCCATAGCCGTTGCCCCTTCATGAGTCTCAACTGAAAGCCTGAGGCTTTTATAAGGCCCTTTTTTGTAGTGGTCCTAAACTCCAGTTTTCATCTCCCCTGCACGACAAGATTGCCAAAATATCTACTTCTATTTTTAATATCTCAGCAGCTGCTTTCTGCTTATTTTCTTATGATTTTGCTCTTCAAATTTTATCACTCAGGTAATGCCTCATGGGGGATTTTTTACAGAATGCCATGACCAGTCCTCTGAAGTTCTCTCACTCTGGAAAGTTTGGTCCCTCAAATTCTCACCATTTCCATAGCCCTGAACTCCAATAATTATCTCCTTATCTCACTGAGGCCACCATAAATTCCAGAGACCTACTTTCTTTTCATGATCCATGTCCTATAGTTTTTATTATCAAAAACCCTAAAGGAAAAGTGTGCTTAGATTAGTAACATAAATGTTTGGGCTCTGTTTCTGTCTCTTGAAATGAATGTTTCAAAACAGCTGTTAGAAGCATATATTTAAGGCCAAAGGTTAATATCACTCACATCTGGGAGGGGTGAAGGGATGAAAATTAAATGATGAGATGCGCTTTAGGAAACAATGAAAGCAAGAAAACAATGCCAGAATGGTGTCCACGGTGGAGAGAAAAAAGCCCAACTCTAAACAGAGGTTGCAAGCAAATCAGTCCCTATGCAATTAGATGGAAAAGCACTTAGCAACAACATGAAAATGAAAGACTAGCTAGAAATCAAGCACAAAAAAAGATGACTCAGATTTTCAAAAGTTTACATACGTCACAGCGTTACTTTCAATTCCACATGGAGTTAGTTCACATGAGATGTGATGATATGGAACTGCAAGTGATGGAGGAAGAAGAAATCATTTCTGGATTCCAGACATAAAATCAATACTAATCTGTCATTTAGTAAAGGAACTCAAACTCTCTGAACATTTATTAATTAATTCCTACTGGAATTTCCCTCAAAATCTTAAGGATTGGTACACTTTGGCTTTCTTATAGGTATAAAATTTCATTAAGACTTCTGGTCTTGTTAAAGATTTCTGGTTCTATTGTTCTTTTTAAAAACCTCATCTTCCAAATACCAAGCTTTACTGGGATCTGAAACATGGTTAAAATATGAATATGAATTCAGTATTTCTCCATAAAAGATCATTGTGTATAATGTGTGTATTCCTCTTGGTGTAACACTATTAAGTTTTACAGGCTTATCCTTATGAGTATTTAGTCTGTCAAATCCTCCTTGAAAGCGTGTGTGAGTGTGTGTGTGTGTGTGAGAGAGAGAGAGAGAGAGAGAGAGACAACAGGTAGAGCAAAATGGGCTACACAGTTTACAGAACCCAGTACAAAATAAAAATGCAGGACCCCTTTTTCAAGAGTTACTAAGAATTTCAAGAAGATAACAGCAGAGCATTAAACCAAGTACGGGGCACTTTGGTGCAGAGGCCTGTGTGACTGTATAGTACATGCTCAGGAAATGGGCTCTAGGGAGAAAGAGAGAAGAAAGAACAAGTGCATATTTTATATCAGTCACTTCATAGTCTTAGGAGAATGTGTCCTAGCAATCTGAAGGCTTGTTTAATCTGATCACTTTGATGATTTGGATGTACAAGTTTGAGATTAGAGGTTAAAGTGGAGTAAATTACTCTGCATAAAATTGGAAGTTAATCGGATAGGGGGAGTGGAATTCAGCAAGAGTGCTTGAGACAATCATTGAGACTGAATGATACACAGGAGAACCTGCACTGTAGTTCAGGGTCTGGGCAAAATATGAGTTTAAATATATACATATAGATAAATATATACATATATTTGGGACACATACACACACACACCCCATGATAGCGGAATGGCCAGGAGAGACTTTGGAGAAGAGAGACATCTAACAGAGATTTTTAAAAATATAGTCTCTCTGTGGACTATGTATATAACACCTCTCCTGTATCTCTGCCTTGAAATCTTCAATGCAGTTTACTTTGATATATTAATCACAACCTAACATTTGAAAAGATAAGTAAGATGTATAAAAAACTCAAAACTTCCTTTCTCATTATGAGTGAATTATTTATCACAAGTCTCCTTTAAATATATATGTATCTTTTGATATCTATATATTATCTATCTATCTCCATATATCTATATTTACATGTATCTTCATATTTCTCCCTGATCCTGGGTTGGAGTGTAAGCTCCCTTATTATTTCGTTGATAAGAAATGAACCATCTTCAATATATTTGCACCAGCAAAGAAGATTTTGTTAGGTTTTACTTTCTGTGGTTTGTTTTCTAAAAGCAATAGTTTACTTCCATTCTCAAATATGAAAATATAACTATGAATATGCTGTTGGAATATGTACCTGCTCCTGTCCAGAAATTTCGATACTATCCTTCTATTCCCTAAATCTTTTATCAGTTGGAATTCAGTCATACAAACAATTTTAGAAATAATATTAATATTTACTTTCTTGATACATGTTAAGACCCTTTGAAGATCAAACATGTTATCATTTTTAAGCCACAATGATGGAGAAATGCGTTAATATTTAGCATGCAATAGTATATGCAGTAGTCAATTTCTATTTCATTGGTATTGTTAACTGATTCCTTTCCATTTGGGACTACTCTGAGTAGATACATTGGAACTTTTAATGAGTGACGTGTGTATCTGAATTGAACTCTTATCCACTTGTTTATCCCAATATCATATAGACTACTATTTTTCCTAAACCTTTCTTAGCAGTTTTTTAATACTAATTTTTCCAATAAAATTCAGAATCATTTTGTCCGGTTTGGAGAAAAAAATTAGGATTCTGATAGTAATTGCCCCAATTCAGATACTCATAAAAGAAAGACACTTTGTAATTTTTAAGTTGTATTAGCTAGGAAAACAGTATCTCTCTCCATCGACTCAGGGTTTCTGTTAGGTCTTTGAATAAAAACTTAGTTTTTTTCAACTTATGGGCATTGTAAATTTTGTGTTTAAATTCATAATAATTTTAAAGCCTTTGTTGCTAATGTAAAAATTATATTACATATACAACTGCATAATATTTCATTGTAGTTGATGTTATATATGCTATACCATACCAACTAAATAAATTATATATTATATATGTATTTATGAATATATATACATTCCATTCATTCATTTAATCACTCAAGTAATACTAGGTATTGAGGATACAATAGTGAATATGACAATTATGATTTCTGCTGTTACGGAGTTTTCTAGTTGGGAAACAAAACATATATAAAAACACTCAAAATAATTAGAGCTCATAATCAAGTCACAAAGGATATAAACAAAATAATTCAAAAGTAGTGTTTGGGGGGGTTAGAATTTTTTTAAGTTTTATTTGTTTAGGTAATCTCTATACCCATTGTGGAGCTTGGACTCACAACCCCAAGATCAAGAGTCACAGGCTCTTCTGACAGAGCCAGCCAACTGCCCCAGCGGTAGTGGTTTTCAAACATACATTATCAAGTACACATAGTAACTAAAAATTTTGTACACTCCTTGTAGAAGCATATTTGTTTAAATGTATATATATTTGCACATACATATGTGAATGTATACAACTATTTTATATTATAAATTATATAAAATATACACACTGCAGATAATTGAAAAGATGTAGTAAAAATAAATACAAATCAACAGTGTAGTGTTTTCTTCCTATATCCCAATGGCTCATCTATTTTGTCCTCCCTATAATGTACACCTATCCCACACTGGAGGCTAAAGTAATACTTTAGTGTGTGTTAGGAAGTCTTTCTCATGTGGTGACATTTAAGCTTAGTTCTGAAGTATAAAAACTGCCACTGGGAGACCATGGAAAGAGCATTCCGGGAACAGATAATAAAAGGTATAAATTCCTAATATTAGAAAGAGGATGATGTGTCTCTGGAAATGTCACAAAGTAGTGTTGCTGGATCATTGTGGTTGGTGGGGTCAGGAAGGAATAGAGGAGATGAGGATGAAGAGACAGGCAGGGTCCAAAGCATTTACATCCTATAGGTTTTTTAAGGCATTTGGATTTTATAAGTGCAATGGAATGTTAAGGAAGTGTTCTGGACTTGAAAGTGATGTGTCTAAATGTGATTTCAATTCTGTTTGATGGTTGTGATCTCTGGAGAGGGGTGGTTAAAGGGACAATTAAGGGAACCAGGACTGAGTCCTGAGGTATGCCAACATTTACAAGTTGAGTGGAGGAGAAACCTATAAAGGAGAAGGAAGAGAAATGATTAGGTATAGAGAAAACAAACGCCAGCATGTATCACAAAATCTCAAGAAGAAAAGTGTTCAAGAAAGCAGCAGTGGCTAATTGAGAGATAAATCATTTATAGGTAGGGTAAGATAAAGACAGAAAAGGATCCATTGATTTTGGCAACATGAAAACCTTTGGTAACTTTGACAAGAGCAGTTTCAGTGGAGCTATGGGAACAGAAGTCAGATTGGAATAAGGTGAATAGGATAAATTGTGGATACAGTTTTGCCTCAGAACATAAAAGACTGTCATTTTTTAAAATACGTATAGATTATTCCACTCTATGGATGTATAATAATTTATTTAATCAGTCAAGTATTGGTTGACATTTATGTTGTTTCCAATCTTTTGCTAACACAAGCATTGCTTACAAGAATAGCTCTGTATAAAAAGTTCTGTTCACCATATGAATATACATGCAGAACACATTTTTAGAAGTGGAAGAACTGAAATGATCAAATCTGAGACATACCCTATTAAACTTGGAGCTTAAAGATTTAGAAAATCCTCAAAGTTTTCAGACAAATGAGATCAAATAACATATAAGGGTAAGAGAATTAAATTGGCATAATTCTGGCAAAAGCAGCATGCAAAGCAAGGAAAATCTCAAGGAAAGAAATTGTGAAACAAAAGGCTCTCACTAGCTAAGCTGTCCTTCAAATACCAAGGCTATAGGAAATCATTTTAGTCATTTAAAAACTCAGAAAATTCTTTTACCATGAACCCTTACTCGGCAATCTACTAGAAAATGAACTTCATCAAATTATGACATGAGTAGGGAGACCAGCAAAAGGAATATTGGTGACAAGCACTTGCAGATCTAGTGCTTGTAGCTCACACAAGGCTGAGCAGAAGAGAGAAAAATAGCACATAAATACTATAGGAAAGAATAAAATATGCACATTTTATATTCTGACAAAGTAGATACAATGCAAATGAAATGAGAGAGAAGAAAGGGTATGGAAAGAGCAATAAATAGGTGGAAGTCAAAGATAGCATTAAACACTGACAAAACAAGTAGTAAAAGATGACAGAGAATTAAGGACATTTTTACAAAGATATAAGTAGATAGATGACCACTAGGACAAAAATGCAAACCTTCCAAATTACAAAAGAAATTTTAACTATTAGAAAGCAAAATCATTCAACTACAGAAAGCGGATATCATATAGTACACATAGTAATTTAACATAAAATAATATAATAGGCCAACCATCAGCCGTATCAATAAATGTGAGTGGGCACAGTTCACCTCATAAAATAAAATAATTTTCAAATTGGCTCAAAAAGCAAAACACAATGATAATGCTACATACAAGAGACACCCCTAAAACAAGTGATTCAAAATTCTAAAAATAAAGTCATACAAATTGTACCAAACATATAAAGTAACAAAAAATCACAGATCTTGTTCTTGGAGTCAGCCAAAGTAAAATTCAATCCAAAAATGATTACCTAAAAATGAGGACTTTTTAAGTGCTACAAGCCATAACTGACAATAAAGATATATCAATTATGTGTATATAGCAGCTATGTCTCTCTATTGTCTATCTATCTATCATCATCTATCCTATGAAGCATAACAACCACCTCTATAAAAGAGAAACTACAGAAGATAAAGTTTGCATAGATAGGAACAAACAGGAACTACCAGGACATGCAATGATCATTGCAAATCAATTTTTCCAGAAACATAGTAGGCCCTTTCAGTATAGAATTCAGATTTTCTTTTATTTGTATTTTTTTGTTGTTCTGCTTAAAGGGGGCTTTTATACATCACTCTATATACAAGTCAGATCAAGTGGAAAGGAAAAGTTATAGAAGAAAAATAGCATCTCTCCAGCACTTTCTAAATCCTTGCTGTGCACTCTTTCCATAATATATTAATTATTAACATATTTATTGTTGGTCTTCCCCTACTGACAATGTATACTCCCTCCTATATCCTTATGACTTGCAACAGTGTCTGGCATATAGTATTTGCCGAATAAATATCTATTGAAAGATTGCACAACTGAAGGACTGAATCCTGTCTGGTCCTCAGTGATTCTTTTCAATCTAAATGAAAACATTTTTTTCAATTGATTATTTCTTCAGTGATTGTTTTCCTCCACAAGTTAATTTTTCTCTTTCTGGTAACTACTTTAATCAAATAATTTATCTCCTGGATCTGCTCCCCAATTCTTTCTCTCTCCTCTTTTTTTTTAATTCTTGAGTTAAAATTTGTTTTTACTCTAAACTGTGAAATACTGCTTGCAGCTCATCTTCTAAAGCTCTAATTACATTTTTATTCTTGCATTCATTTTTAAATTCATAAGGCATAATGTATTTGCTTTATTATTTATTCTTGTTAGTTGCCATTTATGTGTGATTTATCCCCTACCTGTTCTGCGTCATTTTTATTAAAGGTCTCCTCTTCTTGTTCTATTAGCTATGCATCAATAGGAACACATATCTTGTTTTTCTGTTTAGTTCATTTTCTTTAAAACTTAAAATAGTATGCATTATGCATTGATGGTTTGCTAAAAGAGAAGGATTAAGATCAGTTTGAAAATTTTAGAAAGATTATTTGGGAAGACTAGAATTTTTGTTTATTATAACGTTGTTTAGTAATAATTTATTGCAAAGTAGTCTGATGATACACACCAGGGTGAAGATACAAAATCAAATGGAAAGTTTGACTTCTAGCGGAGGATATATATTATAGATTACATGTTAATCAGTTCCCACTAGGTGTGGTCTGGAGGGAGGCTCAACAAGAATTAGCAATTGCAGAATACTCTGCAATTACAGACTAAAGGATATTATGTTTGAGAGCAAAAACGGAAGCACACAGCTCTAGTAAAAGCTGTTTCCCAAATTAGAACACAGAAAATCTGATCTTATGAGTTTGGGCTGCTGAAGAAAGTTGTCCTACTTCTGGGCATACTGATTTGTTCTCTTTATGTTGTCACTTACTGGCTTTACTTTATATTGCTTTCCTCATCACACCCACACAGAAAAAGTGGGATACATTCCTTATTTGTTATTGTCAGAACCTCTGTGTTTTAGTTGTGATTAATGGAAAAAATGTTCAAAGTTACAACTAAGCACTGGATAATGTTTAGTGTGAAACCCAGGAGATTTTATAAACAGGTAAATGTAAATCATTTCAGCAATTTTCCTTCTTGTTCATGCCAATTAATTCCCACATGAATATCTGCATCTCTGAAGCTGTTTTAAACCGATTCAGCATTTCCTCTCAAAATTACAGATATAAAATATCTAGCATTTAAATGTTGCTTTCGCCTGAAACTGGAAATGAGTGTCAGTGTAACTGCAAATACATTTCGAATGACTGGCTTCGATTTTATCAACCTTTATAGTTTATTAGTTTTATAACTGGATGCAGGCACAAAATATTTATTAAAATAGGGTTATTTTTTTCTGGTCACCAAAATGTACACAATTAGGCAAGTTTTTGTTCTGGATTTACTAGCTCTGCTTCTGCTTCCCTGGTATCTTTACAAGGACAGAGCACGAATAATTCTGTACCTGTGTTACTGCTACAGCCTTGTAAAGAGGAAGAGTGGTCGTGATGTTCCAAAATCGCTTTCTGGTCATTAGGTTACTGAGATTATATCATTCAGAAAGAGACTTTTCTTAACAAGGAGGAAGAACTATGACTGGAGTTTATAATATCTTCCAGGCATGCAGTAAGACAATTTTCAATGACTAATTATAGCTTGAGGAAGCAGAAAAGACTGCCAGAAAAAAAAAAATCCATCAGAGGAGTTAATTTAGAGAAAGAAGGAGTGCAGTTTGAAAGCAATTTTGTAAATTCCAAGCATAACTACTTGCATCCTTCAAAACAATCTCAGTTTTACTGACTTTAATGATAGGGCATTGGTTATAGAGGGGATAAAATGCTCATTTCATAACTGTAGTGCCTATATTTGTATAAGGTGTCCTCAAGAAGAAGTCAACCTGATTCCTTTCGGAAATTATTGGAGGACCATTTGAAATATTAAAAGCTATGGTCTTTACAGCTAAACATCTCACAACTTAAAACTCATTCCCTAGACTCCAATAATCTTACATATATAATCTTTTATTGATAGTCTGAAATTCTGAAGCAAGTTGATGCGTCCACTCTAGTGTTTAAGCATTTTCTTGAAATAAGTAAAATTTTACAACATGTTTTTCATAGTCAAATATGTTTTATAAATTTATTTAACTTATAAAAATGTTAAAAATATAAAGTGGACTTGATTTTGTCAAATGATGACTTACAAATGCTATGAAAACAAGTGTTTGCCTAAATCTGTTAACTACATTTATTTTTAGTAATGAAAATGAAGAAATATATATATAGTTCCAAAGCTCAGGCAAAAATCTCATTCTGAAATTGGATGATTATCATCAGCAAAATTAGCACAACAGCGTCATCTACTAACTTATCTGATTTCTTTGCAAAACCTGGCTAGTGGCGAAGAATCAGCCACCTGTCAGGTAGATTACGCTAAGCAAGCAATACTCAAGTCCTGCTTCGGTCTGGACAGCCAGAGTAGTGTTTTATGCTGTGTAAAATACTTCAAACATTAAGGAAAACTATATAGAATAATCTGAATTCCTGTGAAATTTTAATAGGAAATGCCATCACAACAAAATAAAGCAACATAAATGGAGGCCAGGATTTAGGGCAGTAAAATTAAAATCTCCTGTGGCCGAGGAGGCCTAAGCTATGGGACTAACACTATATCAGTAAAATGAGGTTCAGAAACATTGTGAAGGAGTTGAGGAACAACCATCAAGCATTTTTAAAAGTAAAATGATAAAGTCAATATTTAAAGAGAATTTGCATGATAATTGGCTGGAAATGTGAGTTAAGCCTGAGCACTTATATTAACTGAGCATTGAAAAAGCCAAAGTGAGTAGTGGTAAGGCTTCTGTCTAGGGTGAGGGCATCAAATTGAAAATAAAATAAAAATCCAAGTATATTTAAAAGAAAAAGGGGTGTTTGATGTCTACCAGCACCTTGGCATGAAGAACAGGTAAAAGTTAGAAGTGACTCATAGTCTGCTTTGAAGCCTGGGGGAATTATGATGCCATCAATAACCACAGGAAAATGTAGAAGCTGAGGGGGGAGCAGGCTCAGGTTGAAATTATGTTAAGAAGGCTCAGTAGCAATGAGCAGGTGGAAGTCAGAAATGGGATTCATTTGTAGAGAACAGACAAAAAACCAGAAAGGTTAAAGGGTGGATATTCTATATTATATTTAATTGTTTCTAGGCTTTTGACCTCTTAGGCATAGTCCGAAGTTTGTATTTTTTCCAAAACACAAATTGTGAAGGTTAGATTTCTTATTCTATGAACAGCTGTTGATTTTTTTTCTAGTGACTAATCACACATTTACATAGCCAATATAGACAAAAATAAAAGGCTAGCGTTCACATTCTATTTACTTGACCTAGCTATTTTTAATTCATGTGTTAGGATTTCATGGACTTCTGAGTTAAAATCTAAAAACAACATAATTTGTATACAAGCTGAAAAACTGCCATATGATTATTGTTTTACCTATAATTGAATGGAATTTGGACTGTGGTTAAGAATTTGAGTGAATGGTGGGCGGGATGAGAAAGGATGCTAATTTACTTTTAAGCCACTTAGATTAAAATTAATATTGGGGTGCCTGGGTGGCTCAGTCGTTAAGCGTCTGCCTTCAGCTCAGGGCGTGATCCTGGCATTGTGGGATCGAGCCCCACGTCAGGCTCCTCCGCTGGGAGCCTGCTTCTTCCTCTCCCACTCCCCCTACTTGTGTTCCCTCTCTCGCTGGCTGTCTTCTCTCTCTGTTGAATGAATAAATAAAATCTTTAAAAAAATAAAATAAAATTAATATTGCTTTGCTAGGATAGGACTAAACATGTAAGAATTCATTTAGGAATTAAGCCATTGCAAAGAACTGTAATTTGTTCAACACTTCTTTTTATTCTTGAATTCTAACAAGACACATTATCATAAATGACTACTTACAAAAGGACAGTGAAGTTTAAAAAAAAGGAGAGGGGAGTACCTGGGTAGCTAAGTCAGTTAAGTGACCATCTATTGACTTCAGCTCGTCATGATCTCAGGGTGGTGGGATCAAGTCTCATGTGAGTTTCTGTGCTCTGTGCAGAGTTTGCTTGAGATTCTTTCTCCCTCTCCCTCTGCCCTTCCCCCTCTTGTCCATGTGCTCTCTCTCTCTGAAATAAATAAACCTTAAAGAAAAAACCAAAAACAAAAAAACCCAAAGCAAAATCCCAAATCTCTCTGACTAGATAGTGCTTTTAGAGAAAAGAAGTATTAGAATGATTATATATGGGTCAGTGTAGTAGTCTCTTTAAGGGAGTCCTGTAACTATTACTGTTTATATATCAAAAGAAGTCCTTACTTTTATAGCTTGTCAAGATACTGCTGAATAGAATCATAATGTTTTTGGAATAGCAGTTTTCAAAAAATTACTATTATTATTATTACTATTATTTTATTTCCACTGTCCTTTATTAAACCGAAAGCATATTTGGAAGTCCAATAGTTAAAGCAGACAACACTCTTGCAGCTATAAAGTGAGGCTGGGAGTGCAGAGCCTGGTTCTACTGAAGCTTCCAGTCCTTTAGCCGTAGCCACCCTGTTGGGCCTCAGCCACTCTTGGCTTGGCCTTTCTAATCTAAGGGCCATTTACATGTGAAAACATTTTAGGACTGCCCACATTGCAGTAGTGATAATTTTAATGTCTACTGATGAATAGACCAATGAATTTTTATACTGAATACATATGTTCCAGGGATTTTTCAGTCTTCAGGTGGGAAGCCTCTTCCCACCCTACGGCAATGTAGTGCAGGCAAATGCTCCCATGAACAGTAACTAGTTGCATTCATCTGATTCCCTATCCTTGCAGGTACTTGACTACCACGATATCTTTTAATAATTGGAGTAGGCTGAATAATGGCCCCAAATACATCCACATTCCCCGGAAACCTGTGAATGTTCGGTTAGAGGCAAAAGGGACTTTTCAGATATGATTAAATTAAGGCTCTAGAGAAGAGGAAATTATTCTGGATTATCATGGTGGACCCTAAACATAATCAGAAGGGTCCCTAGAAGCGGGAAACAGATGAAGATTTGACTAGAGAAGAAGAGAGGCAACTCGATGACAGAATAAGAGGTTGGAGTGATACAAGGAAGGGGTCACCAACTAGAGCACAGATGTCCTCCAAAAGCGGAAAAGGCAAGGGAAGGGAACTTCTCCTAGAGTCTTCAGAAGGAACCAGCCCAGTGAAGCTAGCTTCAGCCTCTGGAACTATTAGAGAATCAATCTTTGCTGTTTTAAGCTACCAAGTCTGTGGTAGTTCGTTACAGCAACCATAAGAAGCTAATGCAATATTTTGATAATCACGCAATAATAAAACTAATAAGCATGCATCATTTATATAATAAAAGGCTTCCCCATTAAAAAAAAACGGTGATGTATTTCACTAGTGTGGCAATTTACAGTTTTTGGTGGTTTTATATTATTATCTCACTTGATTCTCAAAATCATTCCATAAAGTAAGCAGGAAAGATATTATAATCATTTTATTTATGAGGACACTTAAACTTGGGGAGCTTATACAACATGCAGTAAAAAGATGTTCATTGACTCCTTGCCTAGTGTTTCCTGCCTATACAGTCCTGCTGCTTTAGAAAGAACTTGGAAAAAGATGTGTAACAAGTTATATAGACCACATTTATTTAAGGGCAGACTATTGCCTCCTCTTAACTAGGAAAATAGAAAATTCATCACAAAGAGAAAACCTTCTGTGTTAAATTCATGTTGAATAGCAGCTTACTGATTGGTAAATGCCAGGTCCTTTCCACGCAAGAAAGAATTGGTCAGAATATTCATCTGAATTTATATTACTTAACAGGAGTGTACAGTTTAACATGGAACACAACTAAAGATTTATGAAATGAGACCATAAATAAATATTTTCAGAAGTAATTAAGTTAATCTTAAATGTATGGACAGCTAAACCGAAAGAATGAAAAACAACATTAAAATATATGCCACAAATGTTCATTTTTAGGGATGTTTTTGTATTTCTAAAAATCATCCAAGGAGAGATATGAGTTTAGAAATTAAAATGAAAGTACATTTTTAGAAGGTATTAAAGAGATTATAACTATGTCCAGCTTTATTTTCATGCTGTGTCTGCAATCTCCAGTAGGGAAGCTTATAAATGCCTATCACCAAGGCTTACTTTCTCATTTTCCATGGTCAACTTGATAATTACCATAAAGGCAAACATGAGTGAGTAGAGGCAATTCAACAGGTAAAGCATACAGTATAAAGTCTATACTGTAACTATGCAAATGCCATCATCTCAAAACCTCAAGCAAATATTGATTAAGAGTTTTAAGCTCTTCAAAGGGTTGCTGGAGCAAAATGAATAAGTTTAGAAGCTTTTTAGAGATTGTTTTTGCCTCAGGTGGGTTTTTGGAACTGAGTGATTCCATACTTCCCAAAGAAGGCAGTGCATGAAATAGCTGATAATGGTACAAGAAAACAGCTCAGGGAAACTTTAAAAATGAGAGCTAAAAATTATTTCATTTTTCTGAAAATGAATAAACTCAGTAGAAAGCCATTTAAATTTAACCTTTACATTATTAACTAGAATTCATATTTTATTTTAGTTCCTTTCATATAAGTCAGATCGGCCATGATGCATCACTTAAAGAGAGTCTAAGGAAAGGTGATTTGATAGGACATTATTGGTAAGCTGATTTTATTGAGTCCTTCACAAATTGGTTAAGCTCACCATGTAATGTTATACCTGCATACATTAGCAATCAACCCCTGCATTTTACACCGGAAGAAACAGAGGCCTAGAATCACCATCCATGCTGTTAATCAAATTAAAAACCCAAACAACAAACAAAACCAAAGGATTCTTTATATACTTAAAAGCAGTTTGTTAGCAGTTTGCCACTTGAAAAAATTCTCAAGTCTGTCTACTATCTTCTCTCAAAGCTTCATAGCCTGAGCTACTATTTTCTCTCATTTGGAATACTCCAATAGCCTATTACTTTTGTCTTCCATCATTCTTTCTCCTTGCCCTCTTATTTATTCTCTTCATAAAGCCAGAGTGACTTCTTTGAAGTTCATATATGATCAGATCACTTCCTACTGAAATGATTTCAGTGGCTTCCCATTGGTCTTGGGATGAAGAATGAGCTCTCTAACTTGAACCCTGGCTGCTTCTCATCTCAAATTTTGCCTCCCATCCAGCCACACTGGTCATGGCTTTGCAGACACACATTCCTTCTGCACATGCTCTTCACCTACAAGGTTTTCCCTGCCCCAGTCTAAGTCACTCCCTTAGACCTCCCCTGGGGCAAAGCTTCCTACAGCAAGCCTTCCTTGACTTTCTGACTTGTTTTAAAAATCTCTGTCACAGACTCTCATGTGACATGTGCCTTTCCTTTATAGCACTTAAGACAGTTGTAATTTCAAACTAATATGTATGGTATAGTCTCCCCTTGCGAGACTTTAAGTTCCAGAAATGACAGTGTCCATATCCTCATTTTTCTCACCACTAGTGCTCAAAGCCAATCACAATATATAAAGAATAAAATTCTAAAAGTGAGCTGACAAAACGAAAAATATACAGTGATCTTCCAACTACTTTAGCAGTAGAAATATTTCATTAAAATCTCACAGAAAATCCTAGAAAATAAAGAAAATAAGACTGACATACTAATAGTATACACTACGGTTTTATAGCATTTAGGTAAAATGAAGCCATCAAAAATGTAGATATTTGGGAAATCACAAAATATCTTGGGAAGTAACCAAAAATTTGAATTAGATGTTGTATTTAAAAAAAATCCAGCACAAATGAGTCTTAACATCCATTTCATCTTCCAATTTTGTTTTGACTAATTGAACAAAGAAAAATCCAAATATATCTAGATAGACAGCCGCAGCAATAACAGCTAACATTCTATTCACAGGATGCTTTTCATTTAAAATGTAGCAGAATCCTGGATAGCAGCTTTTTTTTTTTTTCCCACAGCTCAATCAATAGCAACCTCTAATAACTTCTTACATCTTCTGATAGGTGAAACATTTAGAATGAGCAGAAAAATAGTCTCCTCAGCTAGGTTATAACTTTTTTTTGGTGAAAAATTTTTTTTAAATATGTCTTAAAATATTATAAATTGAGTGGTTTTTAAAATTAAATCTCAGTTAGGTCAGTGACATTTGTCTCAGATGTTCTCGGAAATCAAGGCACACAACATTTATTCTGTTTGTCGAGCTGAATCCAGAATCCATTCACTAACATTTTCGCTGTAACAATGTACTTTAACATTCCAATCCCCCACTGCCAAAAAGAGCTTATGAAAAATAAAAATATCTAACCTATTCCAGACGTATTGCACAAGTGAGTTTGGGAGAGGTGGTGTGTTGGAGCTATTAAGCACATGGGTTGTTTTCATCAGCAAAAATAATGATTTTGTATCCTAGGACATATTTAAACCCCCACCTTGACTGTTAGAAATATTTCTGGAAAAGTCTGCTGTTTAATAAGATTGTTAATACATTTGACAATTCTGTGACATTTCCCAAAACTGTTTTTGGAAGATGCTGGCTTCTATCATTTCTTTGCAACATGTGGTGGTGACTTGAACACATGTAGGCAATAGCTTCCTACTGGCCATCCCGGCAGCTGTTGACCCCAGTGCTTCACACTGTCAGTACAGATGTCACCACGTCTTTGCCAGCATCCTTTATGGAGTGATAAAAACAGATCCAAACAGTAGACAAAAATCCCCCTGTTGTGTAAGTGTCGAGTGTTTAAATTAATACATCCTCCTCACCTGCACCCACATGTACAGTATAAAGCAAGAAAATGGAAATCAGAAATACCTATATTTGCATTCAATAGAACTGGGAATATGGCAGTTATGAATCTCAGCCCATAAATTCAAGTGCACAAGAATATAAATATTTGATTTAACAATTTCTACTCCAAGCCCCCATTTACTAGAGTGAAAGTAGCTTAACCAGTTAATCAAGTGTTTCTTTTTAACCTTGGACTTGTCTGAAAGTTTCTCAGGACGTTTAGATCCGCCCTTCCTTGTACTTGATCTTTGAGCTCCATGAGGGTTAGGAGCTGAAATGGTCCACTTCCCTCTTCGGATCCTGTGAGTACTTCTGCTCCCTCCAGGCGTGGAAGGCCAGAGCACAGGAAACTGCACCTGGGAAGCTATACTCTTGCCACCAAGAAACAGTCCTCAAAAGTCATTCCCTTCTCAGGAGTCCTGCTGCCTCGCTGGCACTCACCATGGGTCTTAGGTCTCAGGTCTCCTCTCTCCACTAACTCCCTGCTCCCACCATTTCTTCATTTTTCTTTCCTGCCTGGGGTCACTTTTTTTTTTCTTAAACTCTAGGAACAGAACACCTTCTTTTCTATCTGCTTCTTAAGAAAAAAACAACCCACAAAACTCAAATCTCCCAAGTTTTATAAGGCTATGATTTCTAAAATATGTATTCATTTAGTTACTAAGTACCTACAAACCTGAGCTCCTGGGTGACTTAGTTGGTTAAGCGTCTGCCTTTGGCTCAGGTCATGATCTCAAGGTCCTGAGATTGAGCCCCACCATGGGCTCCCTGCCCAAAAGGGAGTCTGCTTCTCCCTCTCCCTCTGCTGTTCCCCCTGCTTGTGCTCTCTTGTTCTCTTTCTCATAAATAAATAAATTAAATAAATAAATAAATAAATAAATAAAATCTTCTAAAAAAATAAGCACTTACGTACCTACTAAATGCCAATCACAATTCTCTGGCAGTTTAGCAGTAAGCAAAATGACAATGTCTCTGCCCTCATGGGTCTAACATTCTTGCGGAAAGTAACCCAGAAAATAAGCAATTTCACAAATAAATATTAATCATGTTCTCTGATAATGTGAAATTCTATGAAGATAAAGCAATATAAGTGGGTACATGGAGATGAGCTCTTTGAAAAAAATAGTACCTGAGCAGAATGCATGAATGAAATAAAGAATTTGGGAAGAAAAAATTAGTTAAGTGTATGGCCTTGGTGTAGGCTGGACTTGGGTAGTTTTAGGAATAGCAAGAAGGCCAATATAGTTGGAGCTGGGAATGGCAGGGAAGAATGGTTATAAGATAAAAACCAATGTGGACTTAACAGCCTTTTTATCTTTTTCTATCATCTTCCATTTCCATAGTTAGCACTGGGGTGATAATGGGAGAAGAGAAAAAAATTTGAAATAGAAACAGAAAGAAAAAGGAAATATTCCAAATGTTATCTGGCTTAGCAAAGATCCACATAATATCAGACTTTGGAAAAATGCATCAGTCTTGTTGGATGATCATTCTTGGAATCCTTTCTGCTTTGGGTTATCTGACAGTGGTTCTAACTCTGTTTCCCTCCCAGCCAATACCTAGCACATATTTGTTGCAATGCTAGTTATCCAGGATTTAAATATCTTTTTTCCTAATTGTATCTGCCTCTCTTTCAAATGTTATGAGTTTAACTCACCTTATCTGTTACTTAAACCTTTTTTAGTGATGTTAAGCTGTTAATAAGCATGAAGGAAGCAGGAGCTCTAATTGTTTACATTCTTTTTTGAGAGAGAGAGTGCGAGCCAGCATATGAGCAGGGACAGGGGCAGAGGCAGAGGGAGAGACAGAATCTTAAGGAGGCTCCATGCCCAGTGCAGAGCCCAGTGTGGGGCTCAATCTCATGACCTTGAGATCATGACCTGAGCAAAATCAAGAGTCAGAGTTTCAACCGACTGAGCCACCCAGACGCACACTTTGCAATCTTTCTTTTAAGTTTCAAAATTGAATGTAACTTTGCAGGAACCACAACACTAATGTGTAAAAATGGACAGCATAAAATTCTTTAGAACTTAGACAGTATTTACCTACATTGATGTAAACACAAAAGACAACTTTTTTGTCTTTGAGTGAATTCACATAAAATTTTTGAGGCTACCCCTTTAGTTCATTACTATTGTTGATGTGGTTGGTATTGGTAGAAGTAACACTCAGTGAGAGTATAGTAAAAATTGTCCTTTGATCTCAAGTCTGCTTAATCATGTCAGAGTCATTGATCACTATAAAATCTTATTTTCAAATTTCTTGCTTTTAAGGGATGATAGAATCTTCTTTTAAGAATGATTGTGCACCACACTTGAAAACAACATTTGTAAACATAAATTTAGGCAGAATGTTTATCAAAAACATAAAATTTATATATCCTAGAAGTATAATAAACTCCCAAACCATTTATAATACCTAATGCAGCATTATTAAGACATAGTAAATTATATATTCACTTGTTTCTATGTAATTCTCCAGAGTATGCATGGAGTTTGCCTGGCATTTAATTAAGTCCATTTCCTGTCTGCCTTAAAAGAACACTGGCTTGCAGAAAGGAATCATGCAGACCCAAGTAAAAGGAATGATATGTGCAAAGCTACAAACTTCTTACTTGATGGTACACAGAAAAAATAAATGTATGCTCAGGGATGGCAATAAAATTTTATCTGGATTATACAAAAATGGGTTACACTGCCAACAAAAGTTAACCATAGTCAGTGTGTTAACAGATGCTAAAGCCTACATTTGTGTGTGTAGTTTACTCGTAATATTTTCAAATATTTAAATATGTTTTTAACATGAAAATGATGGGGCACCTGGGTGGCTCAGTCTGTCTGACTCTTAATTTCAGCTCAGGTCATGATCTCAGGGTTGTGGGATCAAGCCCAGTGTCGGGCTCCATGTGAAGCATGGAGCCTGCTTGAGATTCTCTCTGTCCCTCTCTCTCTGTCCCTCCCCAGCCCCTCTCTTTTCTTTCTCCTTTCCTCTTGAGAAAAATGCAATCATGTATTTGTAGAGTATTTGAAGCTCAATCAAAAGTTTGAAACTTATTACACAATGGTCTGATGTAATAAAAATGGTCTGTATATAATAAATGGTCTGAATGGTCTGAATACAATATGGTCTGAATAAAATAAAAAAACAAAATGATACATGAACTACTGGCCTATACAATCTGATCAATTTTGTAAACAAATAGAAAATAAATGGTATGGACTGAGTGAAAGAAAAACATTTATTAACTCCACATTTTTCAGACATCCAACAAATTCCAACAGGCTCAAAGTAGAGTCAGAGCCAAGGACATCATAGAAAATGCTTAGCAGTACAAGCAAAACCATCGGAACCAAATCAGAAAGCAGTCTACCTTTTAAAAAAACACAGTAAGCCTGACTTGTAATATTGTATGTAACTGTGACTTCTCTTGAAGAAGGGTGTGACAGAGTTGCAGAAGCCTAGGGAAGACTACTTTTAAATAATCAAGCAGCAGGGGCACCTGTGTCACTCAGTCTGTTAAGCATTCCACTATTGATTTCTGCTCAAGTCATAAACTCATGGTTCTGAGATCAAGCCCCATGTGTCAGGCTCTGTGCCCAACAGGGAGTCTGCTTGAGATTCTTTCCCCCTCCCTCTCTGGCCCCCTCTCTTTCTCCCCCTGCTCGCGTGTGCATGCTCTTTCTCAAATAAATAAATAATAAATAAATAAATAAATAAATAAATAAATAAAATCTTTAAAAAAATTACTCATCATATCAGGAACCAGGAAAATCTCAAACTGAATGAAAAAGGACAATCAATAAATGCCAACACTAAAATAACAGTGATATTAGAATCAGCTAACAATGATTTTAAAGCATCTATCCTAAAAATATTTCAATAAGCAATTATGAATATGCTTGAAAAAAGTGAAGAAAAGTCTCAATAAAGAAATAGAAAGTCTAAGCCAAGAAATAGAGGCTATGAAGAAGAGCCAAATAATCCTTACCTACGGGGGAAAAACTGCCAATGACAGCAGATTTCTCATCAGAAGCAATGGACGCTAGAAGGAAGTATTCTCTTTTTCCGGAGCTAAAAGGAAAGAATTGTCAACCAAGATCCTATATCCAGAAAAGCATCCCTCCAGAATGAAGGAGAATTCGAGACATTATCAGATGAAGGAAAACTAAAAGAACTTTTCATCAGAAGAATTACTCTAAAAGAATGGCTTACATTCTGTAAGCATAAATGAAAGAATAAACAAAGTTATCTTGAAACATCATGAAGGGAGAAAGAATACTGCAAGAAAAAAATACGGATAAATATAATAGGTTTCATTCTCTTAGGTTTTCTAAATTATGTTTCATGGTGGAAGCAAAAATTATAACACTGATGTGATAAATATATAGAGAGGAAATATTTAACACAACAAACTGTTATGCTCATACAACCTGTATATACATGTTTATACCATTTTTATTCATAATAACCAAAATCTAGACACAACACAGATGTCTTTCAGTGGATTCATGGTTAAAAAAAACTGTGGTACATTCGTATTATGGAATACTTACCATCAGTAAAAAGGAGCAAACTATTAATATAAGCAATAACCTGGATACACCTTTAGGAAATTAAGCTGCACGAAAAAAGCCAATCTTCAAAATGATACATACCGATATGAAGCTATTTATGCAATTTTCTTGAAATGATAAAATTTTAGAAATAGAGAGCAATTAGGTCTTGCCTATGATTAAAGAAAAGGTGTGGGATAAAAGGGAATGGGTATGTCTTTAACAGAGCACCATGATAAGTGATGAATCACTAAATTCTACACTTGAAAGTAATATTACACTGGATGTTAACTCACTAGAATTTAAATAAAAACTTGCAAAAGAAAAAAAAGCACCACGAGGGATCTTTGTTTTGATGGAAATGTTCTGTACTGATTCTATTAATGTCAACATCCTTGACATAATATTGTATTATAGTTTTATAAGCTGTTACCATGGGGGAAAACCAGGTAAAGTCTACAATGTATTATTACAATACTCTGTATTATTATTTCTTACAACTGCAATATGAATCTACAATAATCTCAAAATAAAATGTTTAATTCAAAAATTAAGATGAAATACAGATGTTTATAAAATGACTATTCTCACATATTTTTATACTTGAATTTCATTAGAATGGATTTGATGTCTGCCTGACAGCCACACACAAACAATAAAATATCAAGAGGTTTTTCATTGTTCAGGACAATTACAATGAGATAGATTACAATTTTTATTTCTCTAAGTTTTAGCTGCCAGAATTCAACTGCTAAGGTCCTGAAATTTTAGCAAATTATTTACTGGAAGAAATTGCCTATCAGTAAAAACTCTTTATTTATTTAGTATTTGATTGGATAAAATAAGATTTTCACCTTAGAAATTTAAATGTCGGCATTTCTTATGGTGCCTGAGTGGCTCAGTTGGTTGAGCCTCCCGCTCGTGTTTTCAGCTCAGGTCATGATCTCATGGGTTGTGAGATCAAGCCCCATGTCAAGCTCTAGGCTCTGCCCTCAGTGGGGTCTGCTTGAGATTCTCTCCCTGTATCCCCCCCTACTCATACACAAATGCACTCTTTCTCTCTCTCTAGAATAAATAAATAAATCTTTTTTTAAAAAAATCAGCATTGTTTTGTGCAGAACTTGCATCCAAAAAAAGGCAATAACAAAAAAAAAAGCAATAACATTTTTTCCTAATAAAGGCCATCATCCATACTTAGCTTTATCTTGCATATTTTCTAGGAATAAATAAAAATAAATTATATTTGAAATAGTCACAGATCTGTGGGGCTAGGGGAGACCTTACAAAGTCATTCAACCATACCCTTGTTCCTCGCTTTCCAAATTACAGGAAAAAAATTAGTGATTCCAGTAATGAACAATGCAATGAACAATATTTTCTTTCTATGCAAAATACATACATCTGGAGAAATGATACAGCAGTGGTCCTGCCTTATAAAGAAAAGAGCACTCCCATTCCATATGTTTAGCAGTATGTCTATAGGTATTTGTGGATGTATCTTGTATCTTCTCTATGCAGGTGTTTATGTATACATCATATCTTCTCTCTCTCTCTCTCTGGGTATATTTCATTTGTAGAAATTTCTCTGTGCTTTCCCAAAACTCAGGCTTTCTTTGTACGCAAGTTCCTCAGAGCACTGAAAGTGGGGTCTGACTTCCAATGAAAATATGTGGAAACAATAATCATAACATCCTAATGAAAGCTCTTTTCTTCCCTTAAGGATTTCTTTGTTTTGCCTTCCTTTATTTTTTTTTCTTATTAACAACAACTAACAGAAAAATGAAATAAACGTTTTTTTGCTTTCTTGGCTAAAGAGAGACCAGGGGCGCCTGGGTGGCTAAGTCGTTAAGCATCTGCCTTCGGCTCAGATCATGATCCCAGGGTCCTGGTAGCAAGCCCTGCATCGGCTCCCTGCTCAGTGGGAAGCCTGATTCTCCCTCTCCCACTCTCCTGCTTGTGTTCCCTCTCTCACTGTGTCTCTCTCTGTCAAATAAATAAAAAAGCTTTAAAAATAAAAAAATAAAAATAAATAAATAGAGACCAGATTCTTTTAAAAAATGTTTTCCTCATTTCAAATTTTTCCATACACGGTAGTTCTATCATCAGTTGTTTTGCTGGTGTTAATTTCTAAAAATTGTTCTAAAGAGTTAAATTATATGGGAAACCACAGTCATAAATATAGTAAAAATGTGATTATGATTTCTTAATGTTGTTTTGATTTGTAATAGGGCATTACGTCTCCTTTTTGTGTGGGTGAATTTTCATTGGCAATACGCAAAAACTACTGGAAAATTCGTATTATCTTTCTCATATCTAAATAATTTTGGATTGATATGTGCTTCCTTAAGTTATTTTAAAGATAATTCATTAGCTTTTTCACCACCATTTTGAAGAAGAAAAAGGATAATATGTTTCCTTTGATTATCTAACTATTTATTGTTATTCCTATATTCTCTAATTACAAAAAGGTAGTATCTTAAAAGCGTTGTACTTTTCAATTAGAGGGGGAAAATAAGAAGGGAAAAGTCAGATAAATAATTTTGCCCAAAAAAGAAGTTTAGAAATAAGATTGTTAATAGAAAACAACATATCATTCCATGCATCCTAGCAACCAGGGCAAAAAGGAAAATGTTACGAATTTCTTAAAGAATTATACTAGTTCACCAGGGTAAAAATAAAGCTGTAATACAGAAGCATTTGTGATGTGAATGTGCTAGAAATCATTACTTTCAGTAAATCTTTCATGAAATCTACAGAAACATTCTTTCTATGCACTAGAGATTTTCTTATTTTAGATTTCAGGGGATGTATGCAAAAGCTTTATTCAGAACTATCCCGTGTTAGAAGCAGAGCTAAAATTGTGAACCTGATCTTTCAATTCTGATGTTGTGTCCTGTTACTTAGACACAGTCTAGACTCCCACTATTCCCTTTTAGAGAACCAGCTCAACTCCATGAAGGTGAAAAAGTAGGTGTTGTTTAAGATCATATATCAGCTGGGCCACTGGACCCTGTGGTTGGACTTGTTCAACAAATCAGAAAATTGGCTGTAATGAGATGCTTTAGATACTCATTTTTTGCCTATGTCTAAAATTCCTGTATAAGGAAATAGAAACTTATTTCACTATTAAAGTAATACACATAAAAGTAATTTTTTTTTAGATCGACAATAATTGCCTCGATATTTCACTAAGTTTTGATGGAAAATTGATAGCAGGAAGGAGATTTTGGGGTGACAAAGAAAAAGTAAACAAGATAGAAAAAGACTCTGTGGTCAGAGTCATCTAAAAAAATCAGCGGGGTTCTTATTTTAAAGTACAAATTACTAAATAGTATCTTCAAAGGTTCTGCTTTATTATGTGGGACTAGGTTTTAAACATCTCTGTATCTAACAAGTGAACTTCTAGGGTGACTCTGCTTTGGGCTGTCAGTGGACCTCATGCAAAGAGGCCATCAATGGGAGGAAGAGCCAGAAGCAAAAGCCATTTTGACAGCAGAATAAACAGGTGCAAATGGGCTCATGTACTCTGTAGTGGCCAATCACAAAAAGTGGATCTTCTCAAAGTACATTAATTAGGGGATATTTCAAATAAACATTGTATACCATAAAGCATCCTTTTGAAGTTGAAAATGTGTTCAACCTTCTCTTTAACTGCTAACCTTTATGAATGCTTACTATGTGCCAATTTTCTGAGTGTTTTTCATGCATTAACTCTTTAATCCTTGGATTAATAACCATGAATTTGCCTCTCAAATATCATTTAATGAGAGAGATGTATTTTAATTTAATAAAGTACATATATCTAATAACATATGCCTTGAAATCTGAGTAACATAAACAACCTACCAGATATTAATTTCACAATGTATTTTGTTGTTAACTAAGTGTCAGAACAGCCTTAAAGTCTAAGTTTGAGGGCTTCATGTTGTCATTTTATACTCCTATAGGAGAAGCAATAAGGTATTCTATAATAAACTCATCATCATTTTGTTATTGAGAAGAGAAAAAAACAAAAATAAATAAATAAAGAGGAAATGGAGGGACTTAACATATGCAGAAAAAATAACTCAAAAGGCAGCAAAAACTAATGAGGTAAAATGACCTACTTACAAAATCAGTATAGCAAAGATTGATGGACCCTCTTTTTGTTTTTTGCCAAAAGCACTAAGTGAAAAGGTAGATTAGAAATAAAACCAAAAGACATCAGCTAACTTATAGAATCATTTTGATATTATACAGTGAAATAAAAATCTCCATAATTTTTGTAGTTGCTCAAATACTTTTGAATTATCTTCACTGTATCAAAGGCTTTAGATATGTTGACATTTATTTTTCACATATCTTTTATCAATTTGTACTATTTTTAAACACACCCCAATCTGTGGTATAGGTTAATCTTACTACTTGAAATTTCTTTGTAAGGGAAATTTCATTTCCTAATGAAAAATATTCTGAGCCCTACATAATGCAATAAAATTATATTACAATTACAAACATAGAACATTTTAAAATTCATTTAAAATTTTAAACGCTTAGTCTAAGATTACTTTTATATATCAAAAAGAGGTTAAAATATCTATTCCTTTGTATAAATTTGTTTTGTTATTCAATAGTTATGAGAGAGAAAAAAGCAAAACAAAACAAAAAGGAAACTGGTAGGATGAGGGAAAAAAATTCCAGTTCTTGAATATGTTATGTATTAATATCATATCTCCATGTGTAATCTTTTGGATATAAACCTTATTTTTTTAATTTTTTCAAATTAAAGTTATTGCCTAATGAAATATTTTGTTTGGTGGGCAAGGAAAAATTTCATTATGAAGATTTTAAAGTATAATTTTTTTCAAATATAAATAAATCATTTTCAAACTAATGTATACATAATAAAATACTTGTTTCTTTAAGATCTTTTCATTTAGTCACTGAAAATGCCTTTTATTATCTCTGTAACTAAATTAAATCTACTCAAATTAATATCTTTTAAATAAAATGAAATCTCAGATATTTTTTTTTTGGAAGTTACTGGGCAGTACATAAATTTCAGTCTGTCAGTGAAGGCCAGTTTTATATTTTGAAGAGAAGAGTGGAGTTTGTTAAACGATGGTAGATCCCCAACATTTTGTCATTTCATATTTTGCATCATATTTCAGCTATATGTTTTTAAAGCTTGAGACAAATTTATGTTAAAAAATAAATATCATTCCAATAAAATGATTTTTAAATATTAAAAAAAAAACCTAAACATTAAGGATTAAACTAACTTTAATGCACCTGAGAGTCTTTAGAATATTTTTGGGGGGCTGAAAAAAGTCATTTTTTGGATAATCATTCTTTTGAAAAAGTCATTTTAAACTGTTCGATAAATATCATGCAAAATAATATTAAATTATAAAAATGATTCAAGATACACATTTAAAAATTTTCAAGTTTCCTCTAAAGTTGACAATGATAATATACTTTCTCGTAAGATTGGGAACATAACATTTTTTCAGGTATGCGCATTTTACTTATTTTTTTTTTTTAATTTCCAAAGTGTCACTGAAAAAAGATATTCATCCAATTACTGAAGACAAAAATGGCAGGACTAAGGGAGTTGTTGCCTTGAGAAGGCTTGGCGTTGAACCATTCTGCACTTCATTATCCTCTAATCAAGCAGTCAAGTTTCCTCACCTCTAGAATTCACATTCTGCTGATTATCATTTAAATACATTAATTGGTTACACTGTAATTTCTGGCTAGACCGGTATGAACAAAGAACTGTTACTGATGGCTCATTCACGGTTTTACTCCCTTTTGTGTAGTTGGCTAAGAGATTCCGTCCAGATTTCTCTATCATCACCTACACAGCTCTCCCACTGGCTATAAAATACTGCAGCAGCTTGTAGGTAATTGATCAGACAAGTGAACTGTAAAATATTCATTTTCTACTTCAATAGCCAGATAAATCTCTTGGGAAGAGGATGAAAATATTGCTTATGCACATCAGGGTCGGGAGAGTAATAGCAAGGTTGCTGATAAGCAGGGGTCCACTACACAGCTAATACTTAATTCGGTGCTATGCCAGAGACTGAAAGCATTCAGCATCCCTTTGCCTGAAGCTACAAGTCTCATTATACACTCAACCTGAGGCATCAACATCAGTGCCCTAGTCATGTTGCTCAAAGGATAGTGCTTCCTCTTTTAATTAATCAGGTTCATCTTGGCATAACATGCCAAATAGCCAATTAACACTTAGCTACTGTAACCAACATGCTAAACACGAAATTGCTAATGAAATTAGAGTTTGCAGAAAAGGTAGCTGTGCAAAGGATGGGAAAGCATGTTGGTTGGATTGGTTTTTGTTTGTTTGTTTGTTTGTGTTTTAATAGCACCTGTGTTTTGATGTGTTTTTGTGTGTGTGTGTTTGCTTGTTTTCACCTTCACTGGGTTTCTTTCCTCTTTGCCAACTTTTCAAATAACTGTCAAGCTGCTTTAATTGGAAGTTGTTAAAAGTACCCTGTACTCAGACTAGTTAAGCTAAAGCAAAAAGTAGTACATTATTTTAATCCTTTGCTCTAGGAAAAGAAAAAAAAAATACTAAGAGACATTTTCCTTGGTCTTGTCCCTATTTCATATCAGTAACAGCTTTTTAAGGAGTCTCAAATCAGTGAAATATAAACCTGAAATAGTTTTTTTTTCCTACAATCATCACTTTCACCAGAGCTTTGGTATGTTTTCCTTTCCTGTCCTGTAATGGAATCTCAGGCAGATTTTAAAAGTAATCCAGAAACCTTGGTCATTAAAATGTAGTGAACTTTATAATTTAAAGTATAATCTTGGTTTCAAAATCATCTGTTTCTCTCTCTGTAGCAAAGGCCTGGGTCCTTCCCTCTTTCCATTGAGGCCTGGGTTCTCCAAGTAGATGAACTGGGAAGGAGAAGGAAGATTGGCCACAGTCTCACTGTTCCCTCCTATTTCTTGGACTTAATGACTTACTCTGATGAAATACAGATGCCCTCTTTCTGGAAGGTGTCCAAAAGATGATTCTCAGAAAAACACTCCATTAGAGATCCTGTAGAATCTCTCCACTAAACACTTCTCTGTTGTAGAAGGTCTAGTTCTGGCTCAACTCCTTCCAGTGGTCTACTCATCTCCTGCCCTTGGCACATACAGTCTTACTGAGGGAATACCAGCAAGACAGTCCATGCTTTTGTGATGTCTACTTGACTTTTGAAGGGAAACATGCATTCCTTCCCATAGGACATTACAGGGCATGTGTAGCTCCCCCACCATCCTTTCTCTCTCTCCACTACCTCTCCTCAGTTCTCTCCCTGGCTCAGACAGGTATAGAGTTTGGATGCCTAAGAAGACATCCTGGTAGGGAGTGGAAAGTTTATCCCCCTTAAACTTCAGGCACTCCTAAGATCTTTGCTCTACAGGTCATTTTCTTCCCTCTATACTCTGTTGTCTTGAGATAAAAAGAAGCACTCTCCTCTCCCTCTCTATCGTTAGCAAGGTAATGAGTTTACCAATATGTTGTTTAGGGAAACCTTGCATGGGTTTCTCTGTAAACCGGACTCTCCCTCTCAGCATCCTGTCTTATGAAGTCAAGAAATTTGTGGTGGGGGTGAGGGGGTTACTTTAACTCTTAATAAACTATGATAAGTGTTCCTGGTCCCAACTGTTAGCAATAATCGGTAGTTTGCAAAGTATTGTTGTTTTTAGTTATGAGCTGCACTGAGAATTCTGGGGCAACAAGAAAAAATTCACTCCATATCATTTTATATATCTAATCTGTGCTAAGAAGCTTAATGGAAAACCAAAAAGCAATCAAAAAATGCCTGCACTGTCTTCCATCTGGCTTTATTCCTTATATAACAAAGGAAAATTGGAAAGATACTTAAAAACAAGAGCTTCTTGTTTCAAATTGCATCTGGCTAGTGGAAGGGTCAGAAAATATGAATTTTTCTTCCTGAAAATGGAGTTCTCCTCCATCAGCCTTCTCTTTCTATATGTTTCAAAGTCTAGCTTCAGCACAATAAACATGTACCTACATATTTTTTTTTCTGGTTTGTGTCATTTTTTTATGTTTGTGGATTCAGTGATATTGGAGAAATGAAATACCTTGTAAACATTCTGATACTGTCAGGCTCACTCTATTTTCGAGGAAGAAATCTTTCTTAGCCAACCAATTATATGTTTAGTTCCATTTAACTGTCATCAAAATTAGTAGAAATCACCTCAACATTTTGGCAACAAATAAGAATGGGTGGATAGGTGAATGGGTGGATGGATGGTATATGGATGCATGGATGTAGTTTCCACATCCTCTCCAATTAAGAATATTGAAGGCAGGGGCACCTGGGTGACTCAGACGTTAGGCGTCTGCCTTCAGCTCAGGGCGTGATCCCTGCGTTCTGGGATCGAGCCCCACATCAGGCTCCTCCACTGGAAGCCTGCTTCTTCCTCTCCCACTCCCCCTGCTTGTGTTCCATCTCTAGCTGGCTGTCTCTCTGTCTGTCAAATGAATAAATAAAATCTTAAAAAAAAAAAAAAAAGAATATCGAAGGCAGGTATTTGAGGGAAAGAGCCACACTACTTGCGCAGAACCACAGTAGAGAAGGGGAGAATGGATATTCGTGTGGCAGCCAGCAGTATCTGCTCAAAGGAGATTTGCATTTTGTTCTTCACAACATTTTATATTTTGCTGATGTTCTACAATATATATGCCACTTTTATAATTATTAAAAGAATTAAGTTGATAAATATATTTTTGAAGACCAAAAATTACAATTATATAGAAGCTTATGTACTGAAAAAAGGGGTGACACTAAAATGTTAGCACTGCCTAGTTCTAAGTAGAAGCAATTTGAGTACTTTTTCCTTTTTTTTCTATTTTTAATTTATTTGTCAATTATTTTATAATGAACATGCCGGTCTTTTCTAATGAGGAAATTAATTATTATTAAAATTAATTTTATTTTTCCAGTAGCTCTTAAAGTGATTAAAATTGTTGTCACATTCTGCAAGTCTGTTGAAGGGGCAGTAGACTACAGCTCAAGACGTATATTGGATATGCCAATATCGTGTAGTCAACAGAGTCATGGCCTCCTAGGGGAGACAAATTGAACACTGCAGGTTTTTAATATTAAAGCAAGTATATTATAAAGAGATGCAACAGTGATGCTGCAAATAAATCAAACTTTCTTAGAGCAGAACAGTTGCGCAGTTGTTAACCTAAGTTATAAATGTTCCCATATATAGTACCGTCCGATAATTTGAAATAAATTCTAGAAATAAAAATTATAACCACTCAATACATTTACTTACAGGGCTTTTTAACATGCCTCTTAGAATGTTTTCAGAAACTGTAGAGCCCACATGCCCCTTGAGATTTATTTCCTTTCCACTAAAACAATTTTTGATAAAATAACTTTAAAACAACATAATATTTTAATTTCTTCTATAATTCTCAAGTCCTTATTGTTATTGCAGACGTTCTTCTTTTTTAATATTTTAAATGGAATATTTAAGGCATACAAAATGAAAAATATAATACTCTAATCCATGTATTCATGTGTCCCTTAAAAAAAATTAAGTTTCCAACAGGACTTCCCGTTTCCAGTTCCTCATATGAGGAGCTCAGAAGTCACCACTTCATCTCCACAAGTAAAAAGTTTAATAGACTGGAAAATCAACAACTCTTCCTGGATCCATAAGAAAAGGGAGGGCACAGGCAAACCACTGCCCCCAAGATCAGAATGACAGTGAGGCATATCCGGGGAGTCACAGCTAACTGGAAGAGAGACTCAGGAGCAGAAACTGCAGGGGGAACTGGTAATTGGTAAGAAAAGCTGAAATGTAATTTGTGAATTGCTAGGGACTTAGTGTGGACAACTCGAAGAGTTACAAAACACATAGGGACCCAGACATAGAGGAGCCCCGCCATTTTATGAGATTTACCTTGAGGAGCTCAACTGGATTTTCACAGTAAATATCAGAGAAAAATCCTCTCACACTTCCAGCAGGGAGAGAAAGAAAGAAACCATTTCAGAATATGCCAGGGCACTCTATTCTTCTTAACAGGACCTCAGAAGAAAGAAGTTCACAAAACCATAATCTCCTGGGGAATGATAGGAACCTAACTGACCTAGAGAAAGGGAAATCTCCAACTCCAGTCAGCTCTATCCTTCAGTGAGAGATTGGAAATACCAAAGGAGAGCCCACTCTAGCCTTTCTGTCCACCTAAGGGGGGAGAAAAACCTGAGAACATTTGTAACAGTCCAGAGGCACAGGCTCACTAAAAGACAGATCTTATTTTAGGATTATAAAACAGTTCCCCTCCCCTGACACCATATTACCACATACCACATTTATAGGGATATTTACAACGGTTACTTTTGCTCATTACATCATGTCTGAATATGATGAAAAAGTTGCAAGTATACCAAAAGGCAAAAAAATAAAATTTAAAGAAATAGCAAGTGTTAGAATCTGACCTGGCAGGGATGCTGGAATTGTCAGGTTTCTATTATTTATACATCACTTGATTAGTCTTTAGGTTGTTACATGAGAGATTTCAAAACACATTCTTAGTGATTACAGTAAATTACAAATAAACAGATATCTCTTTGACAATACTAGTACCTTAGACTACTTTAATTTTATTTACTCCCTCCAATCCTTTGTGTTATTATTGTTATTTATTTTATTTAAACATGTATTGTATCCCTCATAATATATCATTATTGTTTTGTACTATAAACTATTACCTAGATTGTCCACATATTTATCCTTTCCTCTATTTTTATTTATTTATGCATTTATACTTTTATACATCGTTATGCCTATCAATAATCATTTTAAGAACTCTCCTTAGTATTGTCTCATTAGTGAATGCCTGCTGGTGAAGATTTCTGTTTTTGTTATTCTAAATGTTTCTTTTCACCTTACTCTTTAAAGAATTTCTTCAATAGGAATGAAATTCCCAGTGGCTGTTTTTATCTTTCAGCAATCTGAAGATACCATTCTGCTGTCTTTTTGCTTCCATCATTTCTGTTGAAAAATCGGGTTAGATCCTGTTTTTGCTTCTTTGAAGGGAGTGTGTCTTTATTGTCTGACAGCATTTAAGACTTTCTCTTTGTTTTTAATTTTCAACAATTTTGCTGTTATATACGTGACATAGTTGTTTTGAAGTTGCTTTGGGTTGTTAATGGTTCCTCAAACTACGGCTAGCTGTCTAATTTAGAAAACTCTTAGCTCTTACCTTTTTAAAAATTATTTCTGCCACTGCCCCCTAATCTCCTTTTTTTAGAACTGTAAATATATATGTATGTGTGTATATGTGTGTATGTGTAACTTACTGTCTTATCTGTGTTATCCACTTTTTTCCTTCAATTCTTTTTATTCGTTTTTGCTTTAACCATCATATTTTCTACTGTTCTTATCTGTATGTTAATTTTCTCTTTTGCTTTGTCTAATTGTATGTTAAATCTATCTATTCTGTTCTTAATTTTAGTTGCTATGTATTTTCCATTTAATTCTATTTTTCTAAATTTCAGTTTTCTGATATATTTTTCAATTTCCTCATCTCTTTTATTCAACTTACCAATAGCAATTATTTTTAAACTGATTTCTTATATCTCCAGTATTTGGAGGAACTATAGATCTGTTTTTAACATGTTTTTCTTTTGATCCTGTCTACTCATATGTCTAGTAATTTTTGATTGAATATAGTTACAACTTAGGAGAAATAGTTATCTCTGGACAATGTGTTCTTCATTGAGAGATTAACATTTATTTCTGACAGATAGAAAAAAACACATATCTTCTTAATTTAATCAGAAAGGGAGCAGATTCAAGCTGAGTTTCAAAACTTTTAAAGCCTTATCTATTTACACTAAGTCCTATAGTTTCTTAGAGAGTCTCGGTTTTGGTGAGCCCTAAGCTCTAGTTTTTATCTCTCCTGAATTGATAGGGCTGTATGCTTGGTTTATCTTTTCTTCTACTTACCTATAAATTTCCATTCAGGTGCTCAACCTATCTTCCCCTTATGAATCTTCAAATGCCACTAGGCAAAAACTGTTCCCAAACTGCTAGGTTAAACTGGATGCATTTCTAATTCTAAGAGATCTTGGTATGTCAAATTTTGATGTTTTAATACTTCTCCCATGACTTCAAAGCAATTCATTTTGCATATTATCAAGTTTTACTAAATTCTCTCAGCAAGTTAATCCATCATAGTCAAAAGTAGAGTTTCTCTTATATTTTTTTTCTCTAACATTTTAAAAGTCACTCTGCAGATTGTCTCCATTGGAATATCTACTGCAGAAAATAAAACGAGTAGATCACCAAACTCATAACTTACAACTCAGAAAAGATTCTTGAAAATAGGTATTACATCTTATTTATCATTGAGATATAGCATTTCTGACATAGAAAATGGTGTACAATAGACAGTCTTTTCGATTAAATTAAATTTCAGTGTTTAAGTGAAAATCCTCATGTGGTTTGCAAAGAATGTCAAGATCATTTTAGCCTTTCACTGAAGCCTCTCAGAGCTGCTATATGATAACTGTTGATCAATATTTGTAATGGTATACTGGGACTTTCTACTCTAGCAACTTTTGTACTGTACATTTTCCTCACTCAGTCCAACAAAACCTCCTAAATTTATTAATTTCTTTAAAGCCTGTTTTCTCCTATGAAATTAATTTTTGTTAATAACATAATAAAAATCAAGTTTAACTTAAATAATCTAAAGACCATGCTTCAACACAGTCATTTTTTAAAAATATTTTTTATAATACATGAGCTATACAGAGTGTAGCCTTCTATGATTAGGGTGGAAGGCCCAAACCCTTGATCTTTTATCTTCACCATCATACCTATACAGGCTCTACCCTCCTCCTAAATGGTGCTTTGGGGAACACAAATGCACCACTGCTTTAAAGAAAAAGAAAAATATATAAAAGAAAGTAAAAGGGAAAAAAGGAGGAAAAGAAGGTCGAGAGAAAGAAGGAATGAACCGAGCAACAATGTGTTGCCTCTAGAAGAGCAAGAAGTTTTCAGTTAAGCAGGGTAATTGGTAAATTCTCAAATGTTTAGTTTAGATACGGGCTGATGATCCATGGATATTATTATAGGAGAGAAAGCATGAAAATCATTTGTTCACTTTCTATTTTGAGCTTTTGCTTTAATTTAGAGGTTGAAAGAATCATTCCTTTGAAAAGAAAGTGCCCACAACCTCTGTGAAAATAGTAGGCCCTGACTGGTACATGATGGCCCACCATTTGGTTACTCCAGCTCTGGTTTGCTTAGGGTTGTCATTGTTCTGGCTGCAGGTATAAAGGTAGATAAATGAAGACAGGTAAGCACATGGGGGAGGGATTCATTTCTGAAGCAGTCACAATATTTTTTAAAGAAGCATTAAAAAACATAGGCAAAAAAACCCAAAACAAAACCAAACAAACAAAAAAAAAACCAAAACACATGAATTATTTTTTGTTCAACTTATTAAGTATGAAGGTAAGAATCATGTAAAATAAAGTAAGTGATAAAGTTGAAGAATTAGAATTATATTTTAGACTTCATCAGTGTTATTTCCTATGAGCTTATTAGCATGAAAAAGTCACTTTTAACCAAAACATTAGAACCATAAGTTTCACTTATCATATCATACAAGAAGCAAGAGAAATAAAGGTAGAAATGTTTAGCTTAATTTTCCTGTCTTTAAGTATAAAGTGAAGTAAAATATGATGCATTTAATATGCATTAATCACTGTATCTTTTCTGCCATCCTTTTCATTGATGATACTAATGAAATTCAGAAAAGACTCTTCTAAAATGTGCAAATGTCTTATAGGAACTGAGTTTTGTGTTTTTTTTAATGTCTTTATAAAAGATACAAGACTGCCTGAGGGTTCTCTTTGAGAAATGAGAAGCATTAAAACAGGATGAAGAAAAAAAGTATCTTTCTCAGCCTGTCCATATTCCTACTTTTAAAAAAATGTTTAAAAACAACTTCATTATTTTCAGTTATAATCAATGTACTTTTTAAAATTAAGTGTGAATGAAGAAAATGTAGTTAGCCTCAAATGTTCTTATTAATAAAAGAAATCTACACTTTCAAAAGAAAATATAAAATGTAATCCTAAAAGAGACCTGAAAGAACACTCTCCGATTCCGTTGATCTTAAGCCTGCTAATCCCATCTTGTCTTACCTTATGATTTAAAATAAAGGTCTGTAAGGTTAAAATCTGCTTATTAATTTCCATCTTTCTATGCCCCTGGATTTTTGAATCTGACTTTGGCTATGGTTCTTCCCTCCCATTGTACTTTCTGGACCTCTTATTTCATGACCCACAAACACCCACATAACTCTATCCCACTGATAAAACCCTAGTTGCAATCTCATGATTTTGAACAAAATTTGGATTTCCCTGAAGATATGACTTTCTAGACCCTTTCCCTTTGACCCTGAGTAAAGATCTCTGCTCATTTGAGATTTATGTTATATGGTTGATTTATGCCCTGCCATCCTCATCTACCTCCCATTCTTATCAGAGTTTGTTTGTTTTTTCATTTACTAAGGCTTTGGAACCTGGTCTGCAATCTCACAATAGTGCAAGATGACAAAAGTGTCCATGTAATGACCTGTCCAAAGTCCAGCCCATTAGTGCCTTGATTTCTTTAATTCGCATGGAAATTCTGAAATTTACTTTTTTCCCGCCCTTAACCGTAAGGTGCTCTTCTATGAAACTTGTGATAGAGAATATTCCTTCCATACCTGTTCTTTCACTTCATCCAAACCTCTAAATGTTATCCTTTTCACTTTTGATTGAACATTTTAAAATGTTTTTCATTGTGTTGTAATTATGATAAATCAGTAAAATAGCATATGTTTCTTGGTAATAAATATTAATTTTATTTGCTTCCTTTGATAAGGTAGGGGAAATAGGCTTGACTATCTGTCAATTTTTTTTTTTTTCTGAACTTTTTCTCTTCTTAAGATATTTTTGGCCATGAACTCTTTGGAGATTATCTTTGAAAAAAAAAATTCTCTCATCCATTCTAAATTGTTTTAAAGTATTGAGTGTTTGTCCTAAGTGGTATACAATGACTAACTGCATCTGCTTCTGAAGATAAAGAAAAATAATATATGAATTTACCTTAACTCTCTTTGGAAGGATTTCTCTAACCCCAATCATCCATGAATAGATTTTAAATTTAAAGTAAGTCAAATATTAAAATCAATCCAGTTGTCAGTTGCTGATCTGGGTAATCTTTGACCTAACTTCCAGTGTTTCAATAATCTCCAACAATTTCTGACTCACAATAATGACAAATGATGTGATAGAATCCAACATATATTTAACAGACTCCTGCTGCATGTTTCTGTTGGAACTTAATACTACTTAAATAAGTTTGACAATATGGAGGAAAACTAGAAGGAGGAGAGTGCCCTCCAAAATAACCATATGGATTAATAAGTTATGAGTTGATGTTGTTCCATGGATGCTGAGAGAAGACACTTTCCCTGGGTCATAGACCAAAGACAATTTATTACTCATAGTAATACTAGTAGGCAGAGTAACATCATAAGCCAAATTTTACATGGACGGCCACATAGAGGCCACTCATGCAGTGGACAAACCAGAGGACAGAATCCCCGAATTTAGGAAATCTGCTGTTTATCTAGCAAGCGCTAAGCAAGCCTCTTCTTTTCCATAGGGTAACATAAGCATAGTTCATGATTACTTAATGCGTTTTTGTGGTACATTATCTCACTCTTCAGAAAAAAAGTAATTAAACTGATTAAACAATTCTGAGAAGTAACACTGGGGAAAGAGTGCTCATGGCCTTTATTCTGACTCTTATAGGATATGTGGGAGCAAGGACCATGGAAGACTGCTTCCCAAAGTTGTACCTTCACTTACTTTATATTTTACAAATGTATTTAAAGGTATTATGCGAAGAATGGACTATTTCAAGAAAATTTTGGATCTCTTTCCATTTTCCAGAAAATTTCATCACCATTAAACACTAGGTATGCCATAAGAGTGTGCACATAAATGTCTTCATTTTTCTCATTATACTTACTTACCCAGTTTTCATCTCATGTTATCTGAATTATCAAAAGCACGGCCATATATTTCATTCAAGTAATGAATGATTTTCTGCTTGTTAAGTTTTTTTACAACCTTGTATAAGTTGGACTCAGGGTATCATTCAGGAAACTTTAAATAGCCTGTGACATTCTATGCACTTGTCACTATTTCCCCACCATCAATCCTAACATCTGTTTCTAGAGTCACACACCTCTTTTTTGGGGGGAGGGGGCATCTGAGAAACTCTTTATTTCTTCTTTTTTTTTTTGAAGGATAATTTCCCAGGGTAAAGAACTCTAGGTCGGTGGGGGGTTTTGTGTGGTTTTTTGGTTTTGTTTTTTCCCATTAACACCTTAAATAGTCACTTTACTCTCTTCTTCTTTGTATGGTTTCTGAGATGAAATCAGATGTAATTCTTTTCTTTGTTCCTCTATAGGTATGGATTCTACCCCTCCCCCCAGCTTCTTTCAGGATTTTTTCATCTTTGATTTTCAGTAGCTTGAGATTGTATACCTAGGTGTAGTTTTTTGTTTTTTGTTTGTTTAGATTTTATCCTGCTTGGTGTTCTCTGAATTGCTTGGATCTGTGACTTGGTTTCTCATTAATTTGGGGGAAATTCTCAGATATTATTGTTTCAAATATTTTTTTTTTCTGTTTCTTCCTTCTATTTCTATCCTATTACACATATGCCTTCTCTTTTGTAATTGCTCCACAGTCCCAGTTCTTGGATATTCTGTTGTGCTATCTTCAGTCTTTGGTCTCTTTGCTTTTCTATTTTTAAGGATTGTCTTGTTATGTCTTCTATCTCAGTGATTCTTTCCTCAGCCATGTCCAGTCTACTAATAAGCCCATAAAAGGCATTCTTCATTTATGTTAAAATATTTTTTTTATTTTTAACATTTCTTTTTGGTACTTTCTTGGGATTTCCATCTTTCTGCTTACATTGCCCACCTGTTCTTGCAGCCCTTAGCATATTAGTCATAGTTCATTAAATTCCCAGTCTGATAGTTCCAACATCTTGCCATGTCTGTTTCCAGTGGTTGCTCTATCTCTTCAAATGGAGCTTTTTGGTAGACCTTGTAATTTTTTCTTGACAACAGACATAATGCCCTGGGTAAAAGGAACTTCTATAAATAAACCTTTAGGAATATGGTGGCAAGGTATGGAAGGAGGGGAAGAATTTTATAGTGTTATAATTAGGTCTCACACAGGACATTTATGAAAAGGAAAACAGGATATATCATGCAATCCAGCTGAATCACTTATATGATGTGCAATTTTGAGAAATATTTTATCTTTGTAAAGATGCATTCAATTTAAATAAGAGAATTTCTGTAACCATCAATGAGGCAAATTAGATTACTGATCTAACATTTCCCTCATTCTTCCACAAAATAATTTTGGGCAGCTGTGAACACCTTTGCATGTTGCTGTTATTTAAATTTTAGCATACTTTGCTGAAATTTAAATTTCTGCAAAGAAGGTAATTTAAAGCCTGTTTTGAGTATAGGTATTGCTAAATGAAATTTTATCACTTTAAAAATGTATACAATGAATTCTAAATATTGTGTTAATTTAATATCCACCACAATCCCTTAAAAAAGTATATCAAGGCGTTAGTGTTCTTTTTTCATAATTAGAATTTTAAATGGTTACTTTTTCACTTAAAATTCATATATTTTTTTCACTTCTCCATATAAAGTTACCCTAACATATTTTATGTTTTGAAGTACTTTGTAACTAGTATATTATACTGCAACAAGTTTGTATATATAAATTTATATATTTTTAATTTAATTACAAAACAAATGTATACTTTATTTTAAATTTCTGGGAACTCTAATACTCAAATCATTAATATTTTTCTTCTGGATTAAATTGTCATTTCAATTATTACTAATATACCATTTATCAAAAAGTACATATTACCAATTTTGAAAATAATCCTAAAAAGTAAAATTTTATGATAAAATGCATTCTTATTGGTATGATAAAGAGTAGTTTTCAACATTAGTTCATAGATATTTTGATGGACATTTCAGAATGAAACTAATTTTAGCAGTAATCCTTTTCCTTTTTTTGGTTTATTTTTTTGTGTGGGTGGGTATTAGTAAATGGAATCATTGAGAAATCACAGTCACAAAAATTAGTGTAGAAAAGGAGAGGGAATTTTCATAGCAATGTTATTTCATTCTTTGAACATTGTGTGGATTTCATGCCAAAAGTCACGTTGTGACTTGCCATCAAACATTATTTTTCATGAACTAATAAAACTCAATTTGGTTCCATTCTAATTTTGTTGAACTAAGCAAAAATTGGAAAGCATTGAAATTGCTGAATTATTTGTTACCCTATCTTTAGAGTCATTGATTTTCTCACCAAAGACCCAAATTAGCCCTTTATTTGGCAGGCCAGGGGTTTCTGTATCCATGGAAATGAACCTTATAAGATAGAGGTTCAGTGGGACTTAGACCTTTACATATTAAAAAAAGAAAAAGATAATTTCAAAAAGGGTGGTAGGAACTGAGAACAGTAAAGTTTCTATCGGGTCAATAGGTTTTAGCAGAGTGGTGAAGAATAAGGATCTGGAATGAAAACCTTGTTTTTGGAAAGTCTTTTTTTATCTTCACTTGGGCAAGTGACGTAGATTGAAGACTATTGTTCCTGTCAACTTGAAAATTCTGTTGTTTAAGAAATACTAAAAAAATGCAGCAAACAGCCTTAGAAAGATAAAGCTGAACTCAAAAGTCTATAAAGAAAACTATAGGTCACAAAGAATCATTTCCCAAAAAAAAAAAAAAAAAAAAAAAAAAAAAAAAAAATCAAAGGAAGGCCCTAAACCAATGGTTAGGATTTAGTAGCATTGGAAGGAAAGAAAATAAGGCCAACATCTTGAGTGAGGAAGGAGTGAGTTAGTGGTATCTCCATATAAACCTGAGTTTATAAGTCAATAAACACAGGTAATTAACAAGGAAATGTTTTTGTCATTTGACCCAGCACAAGTTAAAAAAATAATTTTCTGAGAATTTATGAAAAAGTTGGTCTTTGAACATGATGGGGGGTGGAGGAGGTTGACTGTGTAGCTATATGGTCTAGGGACCACAAGTCAAAAGATAATCATGAAAGGTTGTTCCAAAGTTCTGATAATCTTGAGCAAACACTAACCTGCTCTAGAGAGACTAGTCTTCAGGGGTTACCAATAGTTTTGCAGTGTTCAGACATTAATATGTGAGCACACAGACAAAAATGACTAAAATCACAAGGAAAATTCTACAATAAAGAGGAGTCAGCAGATGCTACCAATATAAGAATTAGATAACAGGAATAGGGATATGTCACACAGAGAACCTGATTTAGAGACTATAAATAAATACATTTAAAGTGATTTGAGACATAAAAAAAGAGAATGAAAACATATAAGAAAGGATTCTGGAAAAAGGAAGGCAATAGAATAGTTGTTTTGTTTTTATAGCTGTTAAATTTCTATGAATCTCCTCATAAAAACAGAGCTTTTAAGATCAAAACCAGAGATCCATGGATAAGCTATACAACAAAAGTGGGTCACAGGTTATTCTCATGAATCTACAAATATCAGCAGATAGGAGCAAACCACAAGAAGCCCAGAATTTACATAATATCAGCATCTGTTCTAGAGGAAATGGAGAGAAAGCAAAGCCTTCTCCCCTCCCCAAGTTACCAACAGACTGAATGTCTCCCTTGTCCTACTTAGCAGTGAGCAGTGCTCCCTGCAGGTCTACCTCCTTCCAGTAGACCCTGGGATCTGGTAGCATGGATTCCTTCCCAAGGTTCTCCAGTCTAGCAATGGTAGAGACGTGCTGATTTTTTTTTTTTTACCACCTGAATGATGGCTTTTAGTTCTATCAGTGATGTAATCAATTCTCTGTACCAGAATCTGTTTAAGCAAATCTGAAATATTTCTTCTTTCCTGGCTTGACCTTAGTTGATATACTCTGACTTCATGTCTATTGGCTTTTCAGTCAATAGGAGGCAGAATATTGAAAATAATGAAGGGTAAACCTACATTGTATCTCTGGCAACAGGTGCGTCATCTCCATTGCACTAACTCCAGACATCCATAGTCGTTCTAGCTGGGGAATCACGGCCAGTGGGCTCTGCTAACACTACCTCCCTTCTTTGTGCATTCAGCCCAGGGTTCATAGCAACTTCCTGCTGTGGCAAATCTTTCTCTTACCTCAACATTTTCTGCTTGGCTTCTTAAAATATCCATCAACTCTGTAAGCAATTCCTTGTATTATATTTTACTTTCAACACTTAGAGTAGTTTTTATATTCTTGGCATGATTCTGACTGATTCAGTTTCTTTATAATAAATAAAGTTGTTACCCAACATCAAACAGAAAACAATACCGGAGGAAAATGAGCAGGTAATTTCTTACATAATCCTACTCAAAAGAGCATGGGAGACATCCCCAAAGAATTTCTGAAACTTTAAATAGGGGGTCAGATTTTCATGGAGTTAATAGAGTTAAAGCCTACTTGTTTTGTACCTCCTATTTCCACTAATTTTATCTAAACTGAAATATTTGAGGAAATTCTATGCCAGTCGATTTGTCCTTTTACAGAAAGATGTTAACAGATTTATTACAGTGTATTAGCCAATTTTAATTTTATATTTTTTATTTTAATTCACCATGCTATTTAATCATAATAAAGATAGCATGTTTTTGAAATTTGAATATTAGACATCTATCTAAAGACTATAAAAACTGTTTATGGTTTCAGATTTTGAGCATATATGTGGATATGTATGGAAGGTTTTCCTCTTTCAAGCTTACGACATGTTGTGTTTGTAAATTGCATTACCTTTAAATAAACAGAGTTTAATTAACTTTTAACAGATGAATACACAATATAAATTCAGTATGAAGCCTATGATGCTACATTATGGCCAAGACGAAGACTTGGTGAATGATCTGATCTGCTTTGATTAAGTGTGACCTTTTTCTATACCAAGTTCAGAGATATCTCAATTAGTGTGACATCTCTTGTGAATCTATGTGACTTTAATGACAAAGTAAAAAGGATAAGAAGGAAAATATATATCATGGCTTTGCAAAGTGAAAATGTGATTCATTTTTTTTCCATTTTAATTCGTGTTTTTCCATTCAGAATTCTATCTTGAAACATAGTCTGTTATCACATTAATGAATATAAACAATGTATAAATATCTGTTATCACATTAATAAATATAAACTATGTATAAATATCTTAATATGTATAAATATTTTAATACATACCTGTATATCTGTGAGATATTCTAATTAGTCTCTGGCAGATTGTTTCATAAAATTATATTAATTTAATATTTTTATATCGTCGTGTGGGTTGAATTGTATCCTCTCTCCTCTGCAAAGATATACTGATGTTCTAACCTCCAGTATCTATGAGTATGACCTTAGTTGGAAATAGGCTTATTTCAGATGACCAAACTGAGATTAAGTCATTAGTGTGGGCCCTAATCCAACATGACTGTGTCTTTTTAAAGAAGGGAAGTTTGAACACGGGGAGGCACTGACAATCTCATTTCATGAGTGTTTACTTGTTTCCTGGCAAGAAGACTTTTCAGAATATCTTACCTGACACACTGCTGAAACTATTCTGTTGACTATGTATTTTTAAGCTACTATCTTTTAGAATTATTATTGCAAAAAGTACTTCCAAACTAGTACCTTTGCTACAATATTTAAATTTAAATGCCCTCTTAAAAGAAATTTAAAACATTTCAAATAGAAAAACAATCAGCTTGGAAATGCAAACGAGAGGAACTTCAACTGGACAGCATTTTAAGGACTCTCAAAAGGTAATAGAAAAGAATTTAAAATTTTACATATGGATGTAAAATTATGTTAACATTTTAAAAACATGCAGACAAACTTTCTCTTATTTATAAGTGTCCCCTTTTAACTAAATGAATCTCTCTGGCAATTAAATTATTTTTTTCATTGTTTTCTTCATGTCCCATATATTATTTGAAACAACTCTAAGCATGTAATAGCAACTCTGTGATTTGTTTATTTTTATACTAAACTTGCTCAAATATTTAGAAATTTATACTAGATTTTTAAAATTTTATTTATTTGAGAGAGAGTGCATGTGCATGAGTGGGGGAGGGGCAGAGGGAGAGGGAGAAGATGACTCCCCACTGAGTGGAGAGCCCAATGTGGGGCTCAATCCCAGGACCCTGGGATCCTGACCTGAGCCGAAGTCAGACATTTAACTGACTGAGGCACCCAGGCGCCCCTGTACTGGATTTTAAAAGCATATTTACATAAAGGATCTTATATTCCATGTGAATACATGTTTATTGTAAAATACCTATTGTGGAACCTGTAATGGAGACCTTTAAGTGACCTAAAAATCAACAACCCCTTTAGCAGTCAAAGCTTGCTTTCTCAAATGTATATTGAAAGAGGTAAAAAGATTTGAAGTGAGTTTTTAACATCCTTGCTCTATAGCAAATCTCTTGTCTGTAGTTAAGGACTTTTAAGTTGTCTCTCTGGCAAGAAAGACAAGCATCTCCTAGTAATAGGATGACTGACTCTTCACAGAATGTCATTAGAATTCACTCTGAACCATTCTAAATCCCACAAGTATTACACAATTTTCACTAAATTTACTAAGGGGCAAAGTGTTGTGGGACAAATTCAAAAGACAATTCAACAGTATTGAGAGCAGAAACTATTCTGGTATCAGATTTAGATTAGTTTTTAATGCCTATATCTGTATAGTATTGTATAACATTTAAGGAATTTTACAAACACTAATTCACCAACTGAAATCTTCAGGCTGTTTTGAAAATGTGCTTACAAAGTGACTTGGAGGTTAGTGATCAATGAGGGCCACTTTACTTGTTCCATGTTTTATAATTTTTTGCTTCTGCCTTTCCTTCCTTCTTTCTCTCCTTTCTTCTTTTCCTTTTCTTCAGTTTTTACTTCTTAAATTATTCATTGAACATAGTGTGTTGGTAGCTGTATTCAATGTGAAGAAGTAGAGCTATGGCCCCTAGATAATAACCTAGTTGGGGGGGGGGCATTGAAGAACTTGAGAGGTTAAATAACAGTAAAGACCAGTGTACACTGTTATGGGAATAGTCAAAATGGCAATAATTGCAATGGTCATAGCCTCCAAATATAAACACTTGCAAAACATGCATGCTTTAACACAGCACATTCTATATATTACCTTATTTAAAACATAATCCTATTTTGTGCAAGGGAAACTAGGAAGAAATAGATCACAATGGGCTGAATGCTCAGTCAAAACCTTTTAAAGGGAATATACTTAGTCAAGGTTTTGAGTGTAAGTAGCATTTAAATAGGTAAAGAGTAAGATGGGCTTTCCAAGAGTGACATACAGTACAATAAATAAAATTACAGGGTTGGAAATGAGAAGATATGTTTAGATGATAATGAATGTATTTGCCTGGTTGAAAAACAAGGTTCTTTTTGTTTGTTCATTCAGTAAATCTTCTAAGGGACAAGCCTGGAAGTAAAGGTTGGGGTAACTTTTTTGGAGAGCCTTGGGACCTACCTATGGAGTTTTTAAACTATCATGGATGCAGTTAATTGATTTGAGCAGGTATTTAATATGATGATAGACATGCTATGGAAAGATTAATCTTTTTCTAATAAATTCTTCAACTACATGTCAATATGATTATTTTTTCAAGAAACTCTATTTGTTTTAAAATTAAATTGATTTACTTCTTAATGCATAAATATTAAGTCTATGAAGATTTCACCTGAAAAAGATGCTTTATTAATATAATTGTTCCTTTAGTTAGAGGAAAATTTTCTAAATCAAAAAATTAAAGGAAAATATCTACCTTAAAAAATTAATTGAAATTCATGTGAGAAGACTCTGTAACCTGAGTTTGTGCCCTGAGAGTAGTAGGAGAGGCTTCAACAGGTAAAATGAGTAATTCTTTATAGGATAGAGCTGAGAAAAGGTAAATACACATTATCTCCTTTAAAAACAGAACTAATTCTATGTGGTCAATTAAACTTTGACAAGACAGGAAAGAATATCTAATGGAAAAAAGACAGTCTCTTTAACACAGTGTGTTGGGAAAACTGGATAGCAACATGCAAAAGAAAGAAACTGGATCACTTTATTACACCACACACAAAAATAAATTCAAAATGAATTAAAGGCCTAAATGTGAGAACTGAAACCGTAAAAATCCTACAGGAACACACAGGCAGTAATTTCTCTGACATCAGCCATAGCAACTTTTTTCTAGAGATGTCTCCTAAGGCAAAAGAAACAAAAGCAAAAATAAACTATTAGAACTATATCAAAATAGAAAGCTTCTACACAGCAAAGCAAACAATCAACAAAACTAAAAGGCAAACTACAGAATAGGAGGAGATAACTTGCAAATGACATATCCGATAAAGGGTTAGTATCCAAAATATATAAAGAACTTATAAAACTCAATACTCACAAAACAAATAATCCTTTTAAAAAATGGGCAGGGGCGCCTGGGTGGCACAGCGGTTAAGCGTCTGCCTTCGGCTCAGGGCGTGGTCCCGGTGTTATGGGATCGAGCCCCACGTCAGGCTCCTCCGCTGCGACCCTGCTTCTTCCTCTCCCACTCCCCCTGCTTGCGTTCCCTCTCTCGCTGGCTGTCTCTATCTCTGTCAAATAAATAAATAAAATCTTAAAAAAAAAATAAAATAAAATAAAAAATAAAAAATGGGCAGAAGACATGAACAGATATTTCTCCAAAGAAGACATACAGATGGCCAATAGAGACATGAAAAGATGTTTGTCATCACTTNGCAGAAGACATGAACAGATATTTCTCCAAAGAAGACATACAGATGGCCAATAGAGACATGAAAAGATGTTTGTCATCACTTACCATCAGGGAAATGCAAATCAAAACTACAATGACATATCACCTCACACATGTCAGAATGACTGAAATTAGCAACACGAAAAACAACAGGTGTAAGGGGCACCTGGGTGGTTCAGTCAGTTAAGCATCTGACTCTTAATCTTGGCTCGGGTCATGATCTCGAAGTTGTGAGATCGAGCCCTGTGTGGAGACCTGCACTGGGCTCCACTCTCAGTGTGAAGCCTGCCTAAGATTCTCTCCCTTCTGTCTGCCCCTTCCCCCCCTAAAAAACAAACCAAAGAAACAAAAAACAGTGGTGGTGAAGATGTGGAGAAAAAGGAACACCTGTGCACTGCTTGTGGGAATGCAAACCGGTGCAGCCACTGTGAGAAATAGTATGGAGGTTCCTCAAAAAGTTAAAAATAGAACTACCCTATCATCTAATAATTACACTACTAGGTATTTACCCAAAGAATATAAAAACACTAATTCAAAGGGATAGATCTATCTATCTATAGAATGTAGAATATATACATATGGAATATATATGGAATATTATTCATCCATAAAAATAATGAAATCTTGCCGTTTGCAATGACATGGATGGAGCTAGAGAGTATAATGGTAAGTGAAATAAGTCAGTCAGAGAAAGACAAATACCAGATGATTTCACTCATATGTAGAATTCAGGAAACAAAACAAATGAGCAAAGGGAAAAAAACAAGAGAGAGAAAAACCAATAAATTGAGTCTTAATTATAAAGAACAAACTGATGGTTAGCAGAGGGAAGGGGGATGGGGAGGTGGGTGAAATAGGTGATGGGGATTAAGGAGTGTACTTGATATGATGAGCACTGAGTGATTTATGTAGTCGTTGAATCACTATGTTGTACACTTGAAACTATAACGCTGTAAGTTAACTAAATGGAATTAAATTTTAAAATAATAAAATAAAAACGAACCAATTCCTTTGTTGAGAATTATAGTGGGGAGTGACTGAGGTTCACTTTGACATTTATTTCTCTTTACTTAACGCCAACTGCAGGAAGTACTTCTCTTTTTATTAGATGTTATACTTACTCAATTCTGTGTTCCATCAGTATATCCTAGCCTTAACCAAGTATTGTAAAAAGAATCCAAATCTGATTTACGAGTAGAAGTCTCCTTCGGCAAATATTACTGTTAGTTTCCATGGGTTCTTCCATATATCCACAAATCGTTACCTGGTAGTGAATGAAAACATCTTCTGTGCCTGCTGAGCCTAGATTTCAAAACCACTATTCATTACTCATTATTTCTCTGACTACAAATAGCTCTGTTGAAATAAATCTCTTGTTGGTCTTATGTGTTGTCACTCTTACCAATGGTGAAACCAGGTGTCTTTTGACATGGTTATTGATGAAGAAGATGGAGATCTGTAAGATCTACTAAGACATGACTTTCACCCTAAACCCCCAAAATATTTGAGATTCATTGATGTAGGGAAAGAAAAGAAAGATATAGAAAAGCATCCCTTAAGTTCTCAATATTTAAGAGTTGGAAAGAAAAGCCAAGAAATGTTTTTGAGAATGCTAAGGCCATTGGGTATCATGGAAACCAAAAAAAGAGTATTTCAAAGTGGGACTAGTAAATAGTGCAAATACTGAAGATGACTGTGTAGCATAATATGTGCAGACTGTTGAATTAAGCCATTTGTAATTCAGTGATCACATTGGTCAGCTTTTGGGTGTTCGGAAGGAAAACCATATTTATTTCATTGAGAAGATGTTAGGAGGTTAACATATTTAAGACAGTTGTTTTAATGCTTTATTTTGTCATTCTAATGTCTGGACTTCTGCAGGCACAGTTTCTGTCAAATGTGGATGGGCCATACTCTCTTGTTTCTTTGTATGTGTTTGTTTCTTTATTTCTTCTAGGCCCTAGGTGGTCTGTTTTATGAGTAAATCCAAATCCTTTGCCCTAACCGTCTCCTGCTTTTTTGGCCAGGGTGAGTTCCAAATTAGGCAAAACAGAGACAGTGCCTTAAGTCCTTCAGGGAGCCCCAGACAGATTAGAACAGATCCATGCAATTATTTGCAGATAAGATCACTTCTGCATTCAGAACTAGGGACCAGGCATCCACTCTGGGAATACTGTTATCAGGGAGGGGATAGGACAAGGGCAAATAAAAATTCCACAGGGGGTGCCTGGGTGGCTTAATTGGTTAAGTATCTGACTTCGGCTCAGACAATGATCTCAGGGACCTGGGATCAAGCGTTGCATCAGGCTCCATGCTCAGTGGGGAGTCTGCTTGTTCCTCTCCCTCTCCCCTGCCCCTCCCCCTGCTCATGCTCTATCTCATATAAACAAATAAAATCTTAAAAATACCACAAAACTTTTTAACCATTTTAACGTGCCTTTTTCTTGACTCAGCATTCAGTTGGTGGCTGTAAACCTTTTTCAAAGTTAGTTCTAACAATTCCTGCTTACTTTTGGATGTTTTATCAGGTGATAGGAGCTTGGAGCTGCTCACTCTGCCATTTTGCTTACATTATTCAGTACTATGTTCTATTTCATTTTAAAATCATATTAAAGAAATGTTTACTTACAATTCACATTCCATACAATTCACTCATCTAAAGTGTACAATCCAATGGTTTTTAATATATGCATAGGGTTGTGCACCTATCCCCAGGATCAATTTTAGAACATTTTCTGTCCCTAAAAGAAACCTCATACTCATTTACCGTCACTCCCCAGTCTCCCCACTCATTTCTCCAGTCCTACAAAACCATTAATCTACTTTCTGTGTCTGTAGATTTTCCTAATCTGAACATTTCATATGAATAGGATCACACAATATGTGGTCTTTTTGACTGGCCTCCTTCACATGGCATAATGTTTTCAAGGTTTACCCATGTCGTAAGTACCTCATTTTTTGAAAGACGAGTAATATTTCATTGTATGGGTATATCACATTTTGTTTTCCTATTCATCAGTTCATGGATTTTTGGGTTGTTTCTACTTTTGGCTATTGTAAGTAATGCTGCTGTAAATATTTGGATTTTGTATAGATAGATGTTTTCAATTATCTTGGGCACATATGTAGGTATAGAATTTCTGGATCACGTGACAACTCAATGTTTAACATTTAAAGGAAATGCCAATGTTTTCCAAAATTGCTGCATCATTTTACAATCCCACCAAAAATGTATGAGAGTTTCAATTTCTTTACATCTTCACCAACACTTGTTTTTTTTTTTTTGTCTTTTTTATTATACACATTCTATTGGATAGGTAGTGGTATTTCATTATGATTTTGATTTACATTTCCTTAATGAATAATGATGTTGAGCATCTCTTCTTGTACTCATTGACATTTGTATATCTTCTTTGGAGAAATATCTATTCATATCCTTAGCTCATTTTTAACTAGTTTATTTGTCTTACTATTATTGATTTGTAAGTTTTCTTGTATATTCTGGATATAAGTTCCTTATCAGATATATGATTTCTAAATATTTTATCCCATTCTAGATAATGTTTTAATATATATCCATGCTGACACATATGAACACACACATTTACTTCTGTTGCATGACAGCCCATGTTGGTCTTCTACTACAATTTATCTTTTTGGCACTTTTGTTATGGACACCTGTAACTCCCTACTATCACAATGATGTAGTGAACATCCTTGTAGAATTTTATGTTATATATCTTGGGATGTATATCTGAAATGAGAATTGGTAAGTTAATGGCTAATTTAATTACCTTCCAGAATGATTTCTAGGATAAATGCCCCAGTCTATACTCTCACCAGCTGTTTGTGAAAGGACCTGTATCATGTGGTTCCTACCTACACTAACACTTGAAATTATACATATTTCTACTTTTATCAGTCTGATGATTATAAAATAACTTTTTGTTGAAATTTTTGTTTTTTTATCATTCCCTTCCTTAATTTTGTACCTTCAAAATTGTAGTTAACCTCCTAAGTTTCAGTGTATCTGACTTTAACATAAGTAAATAATAACTCTTTTACAAGGTGACAAAGGATACATGAAATAATGTACCTAAAGCCCTTTTCCTTGCCAGGCACATATCAAGCATTAAAAAATAAATAAATAAATAAATAAAGTCTTATTTGTAGTACAAGTGTGTTGCTGAAAAGTATGAGGGCCTTTGCAGATAGTGCTACAGGAGGCCTGGTGAGAGAAGAATAAAACTAGAATATTAGTATCTCAGAAAATGGTAGATATTCTTGCAGAGATTTCTGAGATCCTAGCCTTCAAGGGTGTCCTTTATGACCACTTTGCCTTTTTTCTTTTGTCCTGTGTTTCTAGCTTTTGTTCTGACAAAATAGATATTTGCTGAATTTTGCCTATACAACTAATTCCATTACCTACCGCCAGTGATTGACTAAGGCGCTATTGATAGCCTCTCCACCAGGTCTGCAGTCCTGAACTCAGCCCCAGTGAAATCAGAATTTGGCTCTTGAACAAAATGGAAAATTGTCTTAGACAGAGCATGGACTGTAGAACCATGCTGTCTGAGTTCAGATCCCAACTTTATCATCTAGTAGTAATGCAATTAGGTAATTACCTAACTTACCTGAGCTTTGAATGACTCATTGTAAAATGGGGATCCCTATTGTCAAATGGGGATCATAATCATGCCAACTCAAATAATGGTCACGAGGATGAAAAGTAAAGAACTTAGTACCTGCTACATAGTATGTCCCAGTCATACTAATTATTGTTGTTATTATTATTATTATTGTACCAGAAGGCACCTAAGTAACCAATAATTGAGGGCATCTTATTTATTTATTTATTTATTTATTTATTTATTTATTTATATCTTTATTTATTTGAGAGAGAGAGAATGAGCAGGTGTAAGGACCGAGGGAGAAGCAGACTACCCTCTGAGCAGGGAGCTTAATGTGGAGCTCAATCCCAGGACCCTGAGATCATGACCTGAGCCGAAGGCAGCAGCTTAACCGACTGAGCCACCCAGGCGCCCTAATATTCATTCTTAATCTTAGCAGATTTATCAGCTTTACATATTGACCACATTCAGTAACTTGGAGTTGGACAAGATTATGAAATGCGCAATATATATGTGATAACTTAAACAAGTTCCTTTAGAGAATAAGAGATGATTAGAAATGTAAACTGCAAGCCAGCTTTCAGTTTACATGAAAGGGGAAGAGAGAATAGAAAAGCAAAGGAGGAATTGCAGCTTGCCCAATTGCACATAGATTCAGTAAATGTGAAAAGCCAGTTTAAACACTTAATAATATTGATCTTCCCCCAAGGGTTTTTTTTTTTTTTTTTGGTAGCTGACTTAATTAGCGTTTATTAACCATTCTTCTCCAAATAGTTGTCTGATACCTTAAATGTCTGTCTCAGCAGCTATAATCCCTGCCAGTACTAGAAAATGCCTCCCTATCATGCCTGCTTCAGTGGCATAATTTAATTTGTATCTACCTACCTAATGTTCAAACAATGAGCTGAAAAGTGAAAGATTCTTCAATCAGTTGGTTGTTTTGTTTACACAAAATTAGACAAAATAGCTAATGCAATTTTTTTTAACTAAGGTGAATAACAAACAGCAGACTGTAAAGTACATTTAAGTACATTAAGTATGTTTTTGATGGGAAGAGAACACAATATTTTAATCAGCTTGTGATGAGCTTTAAGCACTTTACTATGAATCTGGAAAATATTTTATAAAGTATATAGAAATAAGGATTAGACATGATTGACTACTTTAGAGGGAATGAGGGCAGATACTCTAACATGTTCATAAAGATGAACTTTTAATTTTAAGATGTCTTTGTATTTCTTAGATTTGCTCAGATTCATAGTAAAAAGGGGGATGAGCAGGAAGAGGAGGAGGAAGAAGAGGAGGAAGAGAGAAAGAAAAAAGGAAGAAGGAGAGGGAGAGATGGAGGAAAGAAAATACAGTTTACTTTTGAACAATATGGGTTTGAACTATATGGGTCCATTATACATAGATTTTGGTTGATAAGTACAGTCCAATCATGTAAATCTTTTTTTCTCTTCCTTATGATTTTCTTAATAACTTATCCTTTCTTTAGCTTACTTTATTGTAAGAATACAGTATGACATGCATATGACTTATAAAACATGTGTTAATCAATTGTTTATCGGTAAGGCTTCCAGTGGACAGTATGCTATTAGTAGTTAAATTTTGGGGGAGTGAAAACTTATATAGATGGATTTTTGACTGCATGGGGGTGGGGATTGGTGCCTTAAACCCCATGTTGTTGAAGGATCAACTGCAATTATTAAGCACAGTACACTTATACCGGTTCAACTTATGCTGTACACTTATACTGGTTCAACTTATGCTATATTCCAAAAATAAAGGAAGTTTGGGTGGCATCTGTGATTCTCCACCAAACTGCGCCAGGATTCAGTAGGTTTTTCAAGGCAAGCAGAGGAGGAGTGCTGGTAAAGAAAAAATGGTGGTAGAAAGATTAAACTACTGTTTATTAATTGTTATGGGTCAGACATGGAACTAGGCATTTTTCATGTTATCTCATCAGCCTCATGCCCTTCCTCCACGCCCACTCATGAGGCGCATGTTAGTATTCAACTTTTTTAAAATAAAAATAAATGAATAAACAGAAGACTAAGAGAAGTGTCTTATTCAAGGCCCCACATTTAGAAGGTGAAGTTTTCAGGAACTGAAGCCATATCTGCCTGACTCCAAAACCTTCATCTTTATACCACATCTTACTGCTGAGACAAGGTAGCTGCTGTGCCAACTTTCTAATGATATTTTTAATCATTTGATTAATCTGTGACTTATTCAGTGGTAATTTCAGCTTTCAAGAAGAAACTCCAAGTTTATCAAAAAACAACCAAACAAACAAACACTTCAAGTTTCCTGGCCAGTTTTGACTCGAGTAGGTGCTGGAATACATAGTGAACTCAATCAGTGATGAAACTGTTTGGGCCATTAGAAGAACTGAGATGACTGGTCTGTAATGTAATGGCAATAATTAATAACTAATTTAATTGATTGACTAGACTTATTGCTTAGAGATTTCCCATTTAGTTTACCTTGTATGTATTTTTTGGAGTTTGGCTAAATCTTGTGGTGATGTGTATAGAGTCACTGAAGTTTCTGATTCTATTTCTTCTTTTGTTCATTCACTCATTTACTCAGTTCTACAACCTCTATTCTAGATCTATGACAGTGAATCTTAGATGAACCAAGCAAAGACTTTTTGCTAGAGGAGCTCACATCTAACTAGAAGATAAAAATAATAAAATCCATGATCTCAGCACAGTGCAATAAATACTGATAGAGTTATACACAAAGCAATCTGAAGACATTTATAACTTTAGGGAGTCACAAAATATTTCTATGAGAAATCCTTGGTTATGGTCCTGAAGGGTGATTTATACAGAAGAATTCTGGGGAAAAATTGTTGCATTTAGAAATAAAAGCATATGCAAAGGCATCCAGGAACAAAATAGTATAGCATTTTTAGAAAATGACAAGCAGTTTTGTAAGTCTGGAAGTTGACAATAGGAAAATGAAAGGCAAAGAACTAGACAAGTAATGATCAACCATAAAGAATTTATATAATTTATGCAAATTACAAGAAAATAAATATTAACATGTATGCTTATACTTTTGTTTTCTCTCTTTCTATTTTATTATTTTATTTTATTTTATTTTATTTTTTTATTTTATTTTAAAGACGGCCAACTGTCTTAAGTCACCCAAGATAAACCCCATTTTTCAGTTTTTAAGTGGGTTCTGTGTGACCAAGAGTGTGATTTGGTGACTATTATTTCTGCTCAGATCATTGAAGTTGTAACAGAGCATCTCAGAATGGATCAATAGAGTTTCAAATTGAGAAAGTAACTTGATTCAGCAATATTTAGGAGATTCCTCTCATGTTTGTAGCTTTCAAATAGGTGTTCAGGAATCTAGGCCTTGTGGACTTCTGAAACTGTCTTAAGGCAAAAAGAAATCTTAAGTGGCATTATTCTATCACAAGGAAAAGCTAAATGTGTTTAACTTTGCATGATCAAATATTAAATAAATATGGTTTATCAAAATGTGTTCAAAACTGAGGCAAGCGTGAGAGATGCAATTGTTTGAAAAAATTAATATGCAGAGTCTTAAAAATTAATGTAGCACATTGCTTGCTTGTCTCTGTTCACCAAAACTTTCTCAATATCTGTGCTTTGCTCTTTATAAATTCCCAATTATTATATAAAAGGTGCCAATATTTTAACTGCTCAATTTGCAAGTGCGTAAAAGGATTCTTGCTACCACCAAAATGGGTCCTTGGTTATAAAATGTCCTAGGATGAACTTGAATGCTTATTACCTAGGTTTGGAAAGACCACATATAAATTTATAAACTTTGTGACTCATTAGCTCAGTTGCTTAGAAGACAGTACCTAGAAGCTACCCTTACGAGGTTCAAATTTCGGTTATCTGAGTTCTGCTAATGAATTGACTCATTTTCTGAGTCAGTCATCCTGTGAATGGATGTTATTGGTCCCCATGGATTCTGGGTAATAGTCTGGATGTGTCAGCATAAAGACATTTCTTCTACCAAAAAAAAAAATCCAAAATATGGTTTCTACTGAGAACCTACAAAGATGAAGGTCTCCATAAGAAAGACTAAACATATTATATAGCAATATAACTTATCACCAATTTCATTATATTTAGGGCTGAGCTCAACTGATGTAGCCATTAACCATAGGTTCGGCCTTAGACCTTGAGAAATTAAAACTGTCTGAGACAGAGGTTTACAAGTCAGCAGAGAAAGGGGATTGAAGATCAATGAGGTCATCATTCCCATCTTTATGAATCTCTTTGCATTCTGCCTTACTCCGTTTGATGTTCAAGGGGTTCCACCAGATAGTATCATTGGATCTATAGTCAAACTAATAGTTTCCTCCTTCCCCAATTTTTATTTCCCTCAGAGGGGCAAAGGTGGAATTGTCCCTGGGAGGGTGAAGGGAAAAGACCAGGCAGAGTCAAAGCGTAATTCTCAACATTCTGCAACGCTCATGATTATTTCTGGGGGAAAAAGCACTTTGTTTAAGACTCATCCTTAAGTCCTTAATCTTCCTGCCTGCATGAGCTATGTTGTAAGAAGGATGCTAAGAAAGTATGCATATCTATGTATAGCCTTACTTATTCCTTTCCTAAAAAGAACATTGCTCTTTCTTTACATACATAAAAGAGTAAAACTGTATGGCATGCGCAGAATTATTTTGGAAACTATCACTGCCCTTTATTATACTAATGTAGTAGATTTAAGTCTTGCACAGTTTCTGATGAAATATATTTCTCCAGCAGTTTAAAATATTTAATTCAGTGTTTTTCTGTGTTTAAGTAAATTGGGTTAGATTTCGTTTTCTAACTCCAAGGAGAAAACAGTGTGAGCAGTTGGGCAGTGAGCGTTGTTTGCTCACTGTTTTCTGTATCTGAGTATGTGCATTTTTTAAAAGAATACAGATATTATGAGATTTTCAAAGAGTTTACACCCTAATAAGGTTATAAACCAGCTCTATATCCTATCAAAATGAACTTGAAATGAATCCTAATGTACTATGATAATAACTGCTCCATATTTTCTTTTACAGTTTTAGTCAATTATTTAATAATATTTTCCTAAATTAGAATCTAGCTTGGGCAGGGTTGGATTAAAAATACTATTATTTTTAAAAAGAGATGTTTAGGTAAACAGACAAAGTATATTGTGTTTCCAGATATTTATTTCCAATTAATTCAGTAGCCTTGCTTGTCTCTGCAAAGAAGAAGATTGGTAAAATTATATAGGTGATTTGGTCCAAGGAAGAATTTAAATATTGTTCTAAATTATATCCTTAGTATAATATTCATCAGAATTTTCTGTTTGCCTCAGCTGTCTGTTGTTTGAATAAGTGAATAGGTAGACAGAGGTCTTTTACTAGCCTGGAACCTACCAATCATAGGATCTAAGAGAAAATGCTAGCATAATTGGAAACAGGTAAAAGTGAAGGGGCTTTAAAGCCTGCATGTGTTAGGAGCAGAGGGACTTAAGGGTCAAACTCATTGTGTGATTCTGTTGAATGAAAGACAAATTCTGTTTTCAGAAACATTTTATGAAATTGTTTTATAATAATTTTCCCACAAAAATTATGAGTAAATAGGGTTCTGTTTATCTTAATTATATATTATTTTCATAATAAGCTAGCCTGGTGTGAAAAAAAATAGTATGTACATAGATACATATCTCAAGTCTCACCCTGGAACACAAGCCTGTAGTTTACAACTGAGCACAGACTTGGTATTCTTCTTTAATAAGTCTAGCCCACAAGAGGCTCAGGACTTCTGATACTTAAATCTATCCTCTTGCAGATCATGGATTCCTTCTTCTGTGCTATGAGATCATGCAGTCACTGTTCTGCGTGTTGAACTTACATGTTGTCCAGCTGTGTTTAGTACACTAAGCTGAAATCAGACTCTTTATACTTCTGCCCATTGCACTTGGTTCATTGGTTCATTGGTGCAACATAGAATAGCTTTCCTTTGTCTTCCACTGGCAAGTCTTCAAATCAAAATTTTGTTAACAGGTTTTATAGTTTGACTTTGTTTAAACAATACAAAGCACTATCAACCATTCTTACTGTATTTCCTTTACCATATTGATGTTCTCTGGTCTTCAAAGCTTCCTCTAAAAATATGCCACTGAGAAATGAACATGTGAGTTCCAGTGAAGATATGAGCAGGGCAGACATTGTATTTCTTAGTCAAATCATCATTTTGAACTTGTGGCCAACTAAAGCTACTATAATATGTTTCACATAAACTGATGCTAAACTAAGTCTAAAGTGATGTTATATTTGTAAAACTTAATTTTTTTTCTGAACCTGAAGTTAAGGAGTTTGCCTTTATTTTTACTAAATTATATCTTCTGAATTTTAGCCCTTTTCACATTGTAGGTAAACTTAGTCTTAATTCACATATGCCAACTATCCCTCACAATATTGTCTTCTAAAACTTTATATATCATAAATTCCATATAATTTTTTATGTCTCTGAACAGCATGGAGAACTGGAAATATTTCTAGAGATGTTTTTCCATATTAAGATCAAACTATTGGGGCGCCTGGGTGGCACAGCGGTTAAGCGTCTGCCTTCGGCTCAGGGCGTGATCCCGGCGTTATGGGATCGAGCCCCACATCAGGCTCTTCTGCTATGAGCCTGCTTCTTCCTCTCCCACTCCCCCTGCTTGTGTTCCCTCTCTCGCTGGCTGTCTCTATCTCTGTTGAATAAATAAAAATAAAATCTTTAAAAAAAAAAAAAAAAGATCAAACTATTGATTGACATTTTGGGGACATAGATATTGAATCAGCTATTCAATCCAATCCACGTTTTTTGACCTTGTCTTTATGGATATAATTAGAAACTGACTTGTGCTTTATTGAACCCAAGATGATGTATATTCTCTAATACAATAGATCATAATAAAGGAAATTAGGGCTTTTAATAGAAACTCTTAAGAATATCATATTAACACTAAACAAATACTCCATCTATTTCATTCATACTTACAAATAATTGTTTTCAAGAATTCTCAGGCTTGGGGCGCCTGGGTGGCACAGCGGTTGAGCTTCTGCCTTCGGCTCAGGGCGTGATCCTGGCGTTATGGGATCGAGCCCCACATCAGGGCTCTTCTGCTATGAGCCTGCTTCTTCCTCTCCCACTCCCCCTGCTTGTGTTCCCTCTCTCGCTGGCTGTCTCTATCTCTATCGAATAAATAAATAAAATCTTTAAAAAAAAAAAAAAAGAATTCTCAGGCTTGCTCAAAACTGGCCCTGGCTGCCCCTGAACCCCAGAAACCTAATATGAATGTCCCTATGGCCCTATAGCTAGTCCAAGTCACAAAGCTGTCCCAAGAACTGGGTTCAAAAGTATTACCAGAATAACTGTATCCAACAGCAGTTTGTCTAATAAAAAACAGAGGGGCAATTTGGAATCATGTCATTTGTGCTATTTCATACCTCCAGGGAGCTGTAGCGGGGCTCTGTCATCAGGTGCTGTATCAGTCAGCAGCGCAGCCAGAATTACACAGACTCTTGAAATTGGGTAATACAAGAAAGGTTTATTTACTCAAAGAGACTATTAACAAAGGGGTGGGTAGGGGAGTGCTACAGCAGATGGTAGAGCCTCTCTGCTGCTAGCCTTGCCTTGAGATGATAAGGTGATCCAACAGGCTACTAGAAGACACGGGAATATGTTGATGGAGTCCACGCTGGACAGCCAGGCTTTAGAACACAGGTGGAGAAGGGAGAGCAATAAACTGGAGAGTCAAACAAAAACATCCAGCACCATTTGCGTGGTCTGCAAAAGGTTAGGCTGCCAGACTGGTAACAGGTATTAAAATATTTCATGTTGTGTACCCTCACCTCTTCCGGTGCAGCCTATAAACCATCCTCTCATGTCTTCTTGATGGGCTGCCACCGCTGTCACGCAGCTCCTTTCTGCTGAGTTTCCTTACTTAGTTTATTCGTAACTGATCATTTAAGGCATTTTATTTAATCTTTAGCAGACCATGAAACTGAGGCTTAGCACTCCCACAGCTTAAGTGACAGAGTCAGGGATTGACCCTAACATATCCAACTCCAAACTATATTATTTCACTAATGTCATAAGCTCTCTGAAATGCAGTGTTTTCATTTATGAAATGAGGATACAGTGACATCGATGTCAATAAAAACCCTTCAACATCTAACATTTAACTCCATTTTATTCTAAATATTAATGGTGATACAAGCCATATGTATCTACAGAAGGAAGCACTTGTAAATTTGCCCTTTGGGGGAGCAATTTTATTTTTTCTTTGTGCTTTATGGAATGTCAAGAACATGTAGGGTTGTTTTTTTTTTTTTTTTTTTTTTCTATAGATACCAGGCATTTTAAACATCAAGCCAAGATTGCAAAAGACTCCACACTGGGATACATTTTCAAAACAATTTAGCCACTTTGAAATGTAAATTGGATAAGCAAAAGCACCACTGACACAGTTACTGTACTCCCTGCAGAACCCTAAGCAGGTGCAAATGAGTTCACTCTGTGCTAAGAACCGGCACCTGTTGGAGAGCAGCATTTGGAAGCAGCCCCATAGCAAATTCTAAGATAGTTGGAATAGGAAGAACATATTAAATTGCAAAGGGAGATCTGAAGTATCTACCCATTGTTGCAAATCTGTAATCATGGGTTAAAGTCTGTATAACCTGAGTTCCTACTATTTTTGTTTAATGATGTCACTTCTCCAGTTTGGGATGCCAGTCAAAATCTGCACTGTTACAGTTCTTTGTTATGGATATCCTGTGTCTGCCTGGTCACACCCTGGTGTTGAAAAGGAAATTCTCAGTATGATCTGAGACTATAATCCAAGGATTTCTACAGATAAATAATTATTTTACTTTTTATCTTTCTCTTGGTAATAGGTTCTGAGTTTCTTATAATTCAACAAGTTTTTAAGCCTTAGTTTGAGACAAAATATTAAGTCAGTTTTAATTTAATTTATTATGCTTATGTAAAGAGCCCTCACTCGTGTGCTAATGGTTTTTAACAACTTTCTTTAGTGTCCTCTAATTTTCCTTTGGAAAGGGAAAATGTGTCTATACTTCACCAGTTTTATCAGAGTTAAGAAACAATGAATAGTATTTTAAGCCAAATCCTGAATAAGGATTCCTATAATAAATTCCACTCCTTCAGCAATGATCCAAAAAAGAAGTCTTGAGTTTCTTTTAAATAATATGTTAGGTCAATTTCTAAAATTGTTATTTGCAATACTTTAATACTTGTCCAATGTAAAGGATAGTAGAATTGTATTCAGAATTAAAGGTGCTAAAGAAAGCACAGAAATAATACTTTACTGACTCCCTCTGACATATAAAATAGTGAAGAAATCAGTATGTCCATACTGCTATTGCTACTGTAGGTTATGAAGAACTAATATTTATCAAGAAATACCAAGACTATTCTAAGAATTGATATTCAGAAAACTTAACAGGTGTAGTATAGGTACTAACTAACCAGAAATGATATGACCATTAACTCAGGGCTGGAAAGGTGGGTGCCACCTGAATATCAGTCCTGGTAGTAGGTACCATCATTTTCCGGATTTTGTAAATGAGGAACTGAAACTTGAAATGATTAAATAATTTCTCCAAAGTCCATAGCCAATATAAGATTGGAATCTTGTCTTTTGAACCTAATTCAGTTAACTCTTGAACTTGTACTCTAACCACTACGTAGACATTGGCTATCTCTGTGTAGGGCTTTGGAAAGTGTTAAACAATTGTATTGGATGAGAGGATTTGCCTATATGCATAACCTAGTAAATCCATGGGTGACTTTAGGGTTTGTAATCCAATACTATAATTTTACAAAATAGGGAGCCAACATCTAAATAAATGAAGTGATGCTTTTTCTTACATTATGTTTTATTCCTCAGTCATTTAAAATAACTTTTAAAAGGTTAGATATTAACAACACTTGCAGGGGTGCCTGGGTGGCTCAGTCAGTTAAGCACTTGACTTTGGCTCAGGTCATGATCTCGAGCTCTTGTGATCAAGCCCTGTGTCAGGCTCTATGCTCAGCCGGGACTCTCTGCTACTCCCTCTCCCTCTTCCTCTGCCTTTCCTCCCCAGCCTCTTCTTATGCTCTCTCTCTCTCTCTCTCTCTTGCATGCATGCTGTCTCTCAAATAAGTAAATAAAACTTAAAAAACACTTGCACTTATTAATTAAACTTATTGCTAGAAACACTAGGTGATGAACAATATATCTGGAGATGATTGACTGCAGATACTCATTTCAAACATAATGTAAAGATAAACCAATCTATAAACATAACTGAAATATCTCATTAGTTGTTGGACTTATCCCTATCAGTAAACACAGCAGATATTAGAGGGCTGTGTGGTGGTTAAGCTTGCATTTTTCACAGTTTTCCTGCAAAAATGGAAGGATTGCTAGTAAGAATGGGTGTCTAGACATCTGACAAAATAAGCAGTAAGAGAGTGACCTCTTACACATCTTTCCCCACTCTCTGAGTTTTTCAAGAGCTAAAAAAGAAAAGAGAGAGAGAGAGAAGATTCTGGTTCCAGGGAAGTGTTGCATATGTAGGTTATTTGTTTTGTCACTAAATACCTCAGCTTTTTAAACTAGACTTTATAGATTTCTTATATAACATAGCCTGAGTTCATTCCTTGCATGTCATATCATTCTTGCTTGCCAACTACATTTACATTGTTAAAAACAAGACGACAGGCCAGGGGCGCCTGGTTTGCACAGCGGTTAAGCGTCTGCCTTCAGCTCAGGGCGTGATCCCGGCGTTATGGGATCGAGCCCCACATCAGGCTCCTCCGCTATGAGCCTGCTTCTTCCTCTCCCACTCCCCCTGCTTGTGTTCCCTCTCTCCCTGGCTGTCTCTATCTCTGTCAAATAAATAAATAAAATCTAAAAAAAAAAAAAAAAAAAAAAAAAAAAGACAACAGGCCAAAACGGAGTTGGTTATGCTAAGCCCCATGTAACCAAACTGAGACTTGACTTACAGTTTTGGTTTCCCAGAAATTTCCCCCCAAAAGAATCTTAAAACAGTCAATCAAGAATCACCTGATCAGGGATGCCTAGGTGGCTCATTCGGTTAAGGCTCCGACTCTTGGTTTTCCATCAGGTCCTGATCTCAGGGTTCTGAGATCAAGCCCATGTCAGGTTCTGTGCTCAGTGAGAGGTCTGCTTGGGATTCTGTCTCTCCCTCTCCTTCTGCCCCACACCCCACTTGCGAGTGCTCTCTCTCTATCTCTTTCTCAAATAAATAAATAAATCTTTGGGGAAAAAAAATCGCCTGGTCCATTCTAATGAGATAATCTGCCTGATAGATGCCTCTCATCTTCTAAAGGAAAGGAAACTTGGCAGTAACCAACCTGCTTTTTTGCTTGGTATAACTTCTATGTTTCTGCTCCCTTCTGCCTGTAAAACTCTAATTTTGTGCTTCTTGCAGCTACTTTCTGTCTGCTGTATTAGAGGGTACCTGATCCATGAACCATTGAATAAAGTTAATAAGATCTTTAAAATTTACTCAGGTTAATTTTGTTTTTTTTAACAACATAAATAGCCTACATATTTTGGATTTAAAAAGTCAATCCATGCCTTTTCTAAATCTAAACTACTTTTTTCTTTGATACATTTTCACCTGATTACTTTCCTTCTGCATTTCCTGGGTCTGAGTTGAAATAATATGAAGATTCTGGGAATAGGTGAACATTATTCTTTTAAGATTCTTTTTTTTTTTTTTTCAGAACACATCTAGGGATATGTTAGGAGAACATGTTCTTTTGAACTAACTTATCTGATTTGAGGAGTCAGAGTGTTCATGGAGCTGTGACAAGCTTCAAACATAGGTTAGCTGAACTATTGAGGACAGATGGTTACTGAGTCAAGTGAGAGAATTTTTAAATTAAAAACAACAACAAAATTCCAATGCATTTAACCATTTCTTCTTTTACGCCATTTAACCCCTTTGATTTCTCTTTTCTACTTCTCTTCCTTTTCCCCAGTAAATAGAAGATTCTCTTGATGATTCACTCCTCAAATATATCCACATGCGATTAATCATTCTAACAGGGGGGAAAAAAAGCTGTTTTTTCATAAGTATACATTAAAATGGAGTGAAGGACTCCTTTCTACCCATTTGACTGCCAGTATTCATTATCTAATAGAATATTGGATTATTTTCTTCAAGGCTCCCTGTTCAAAAATCAATGTTCTGCTAGACTGAGCGGACTGACAGTAGTACAAGGCTTGCTAGACCAAAACTGGATGCCCTCAGAATTGGAATCCAAAATTGTCCCTGTAATTATGAGAGGTAAATAAGGAAGAAAAATACAATTATATATGTTTCATTTGCAGTCATGAGGACCTTTATAATTTTTGGGGGGGAAAAGGGAAATATAACTCAAGCTCAAGAGGATATTAATTCAAATAGAGGGATTAAAGCTATCTCTTAATTACTTTTAGGGATGGATGAACTTGGCCATATTTTGGGTTTATTGAGTATCTCAAATGTTTTCCCAGATGTCTGCAGTTAAAAAAAAAAAAAAAAGCTTCCTCAGCTACTTTTGTTTCACAGATCTTGTGTAATTTATGGTAAATCCAAATGAAAATATTTTTAATTTGGTTTGCAACTAAGAAAACATTTGGCTTTATGCTTTTTCCTATTAATATTTGAAGTTTAGTTTCCATTGAGGTCTAAATCTTCTAGAAGTTTTATGTACAACAAAAAAAAGCATTTATTTTTAGGAAATAGATATAAACTTTCTTATATGAATATTACATTAGTTATCAAAGCAGGGGAAGGATGTTTTGAAAAAGCACACATTATGTGTAGCTCTGTTGGTATTGTTTTAGACATAATCTGTTGGTTTGAATAAGAGTGCAATGCAGCCTTTTAAATATCTCGAGTGTACCAGGATTTATGAAATAAAGCCTTTTAAATAAAAGTTTAGTTAAATTAATTTTACTTTTATGTCAATATTGTTGGGAAGTATCATTTTTATCACTTTTATGCACTTTTTAAAGTGTAAACAAGAATACATTTTAAAAGTATATTTTTGCTATCAATTTATGTCCAGTTTGAATTTAGAACAGTGGCAACTTTGTTAAGTAAATTATAAATGTAATTTGCTTTATTTTCCATATATTACTACAGTGAGTGTATATATGTATATTTGCATTCATACATATATACACATTCTGAAAACAACATCAGTAAGAATGGCTTTCAGTATAACGGAAGATGCTGCTTCTTATCACGTACTTAGTCCTCTTGCAAAAACTATTTCTGCTCAACCAACTTATTTTTGTCATTCTTTTTTTTTTTAATGTTTGGAATTTATTTGCGATTCTATTAGAGTACCCACCATATAGTCAGTGATCAAAGTGGTCTCATTCTGTTGATGTCAATAATGATTTTATCTAAAAAGAGCTACCCCACCTGTTAATATATTATGCAGATCAAATTTTCTATTGCTGCGGCTTTCCTCTGCCAACACCATTTTGTGTATTTCTACAGGAGATATTTGTTGTATGCAGCATCAAGGGCTCATTTTCATTTGTACGGCAGAAATGCCATATTTACTACTTTTCCCACCAGTGTACCCTGAAGCATTTTATCTAGTCTGACATTTTTATAGAAGGGAGATACTATGTTTTGACATTTTCATATTTGAGGACACAAAAAGTCTAGAATCAACTAAACTGTGGTTGGTTCATTTATTTCTGAGGCAAAATACTTCTTTGGTTATCATTATGCACTCAACCCTGCGAGGAGGCATTCCTAGCATTGAGGTAAATATATTGTCATATAAACCCTTAGCTAAGTTTTCCTCAAACTGACTATTCCATTTGACCATAACAAACCCTCCATTCTGCTGTGAATGGTCTATGGTATTTTCTATAGTGTTCTGCCAATTCCTCTAGAGAGAATATGTCTGCAGTTGCCACAGAGTTTCTCTAACAGATTTGAACTCAAGGTGTGCTAAGGTCTGAGGAAGTTAAGAGAAGTTGACAGACTTCTTTTGACTTTTCTTTAAAATGTATATATTCCATTGGATTTGGGGTACATAACCTTATTTCTTTATTCAAAGAGGTTCTGCTTACCTTATTCCACATCATTTCTACATTTGTCTTAAGAAATTACATGTTTAAGACCCTTTGGCTCTTTGGTAAGTTCATTGTTCTGTTTTACTCTGCTTTTAGTCACATAATGAGAATGATCTCTAAATTAAAAACAGAAGCTTTGAAGTTATTAATGATTTGCTCAAAACTGCTAAAGATGTAGGAGCATTGGTGAAATAGTTGCAGTGGCCTTGGTCATTTGTGTCATTACAAAGATCACCATTAAAATGAACTTGTGATATTTGACTTATATCGTGTTAATGTTCCTGTTTTTATAAAAGCTACTCTTGCCTCATATCTTTGTGCTAGGTAGAGTCTTAAGTTCTTCTTATTTTTGGCAATTCCTTTGTCCCTCCTTTATACTGCAATTTTGGGATCTTTTCTGAGTTAGTTTTCAATTCCTAAACTTAGAACACTATGATGTTTCTTACTGCTTTTCCAGAAATTCGTATTTTATTTGGCCTCATACCATTCTAGACAGGTTCAATGAAACTTGGAACTGCTGAAAACATTACTAATCTTCTATTGCTATTTGCAGTTGGAGGTAACTGTCTCCTTACATCCCTTTTCCACTCAACTCAATGAAAATTAAAATTGACAGAAACAATTTCTAGAAGGAAAGTGGAAAAAATGAACAAAGGAGTTGAAAATATATATCCTCTTATCTTACATTAAGGCTCCTGTACACTGTTATAAGTTCATTTTTATTTTAATAATATTTCAAATATATAAAGTGCACATATTCAAATTATAAAAAGGAAATCGTATAAAGTAACTTTTTGAATGATAAGACAATAACTGTTTGGGATAGTTCATTTTATACAGACTATATGCAAGTCAATTGATTCTCAAAAGTTCTGGTGATAAGTTCATGGACATGAATTGAAAAGAGTTTTAAGATCACAGTACATTAAAACCTATAAAACTCCTTGTTTTGCCATGGTTTTTCAATGGTGTAGTTCAAATAATCTGTAAAACATTATAATGTAACAGATATTGTAACATTATTCTTATCTTTTCATAGCTGTGCAATGAACATTTGCTTTACCTCTGGGTAAAAAATTTGGTTGACCAAAAAGAAATTTAGAGGGCAAATTTCAAGGTTCACGGTTTTGTATCCAAATGTTATTTCTTTCCACTAAACACTTACAACAGAGGTTGCAAACTGGCATTCCCATGAACAGTTATTAACACGTTCATGGTTGTTTGTTTGTAATGCATGTTATATCAAAATTTAGTAAATGTTCTCTGTTTATCTGGATGTTCTGCATTATTTAAAAAGCAACTGATGGCAATACTGGATTCTCATTACTTCAAAGCAATGTTGTCTAAGACCAAGTAGTTCTTGCCATCCTTATAAAAATTTTTTGCCTTCTTTATTAAATTTACCATTATCCCCTCCTATCCACTTGCTATCTTATAGCTGATCAACTTGATTCATTTATATTGAGTACCTGGCCCTCTAGGCATTGAGTTTGAATACCTTGCATACAAGGTCTGGCTTTACCAAATCCTTGATCTTGAAGTCTGCTGCAAATGTTGGGCTATTGTGAGGCCCAGAGTCTATTCTTACATAGGTCTGGAGTGGTATATTAAGAGCAATGGTTTTGAACTTGAATTACGTCCAATGCCTTCTCCTATCTCAAATATTCTATAATATCTGTTTTCTAAAAGTGAAGTGAAATTTAAAGATAATGTAATCTACCCATACACACAATTAAGAAAATATACACCACCTTTAATACTAATGAAGAAAATTAAAGGGGTATAAATAAATGGTTGGACATGAGTACATTAAAGGGCATAATAAAGTAGTCAGATGTATACCTCTAAAGAGATTTACTATGAATGTGAAAGCTTCAATTTTAGATTGGTCCAAGAGCATAGCTTTGATGACTCTAATGGCGAAAAGAGCATCACGCTCAACAACATGATTTTCTGACATGGTTGACATGGTAAAGAATTCCTGGTAAAGTTTCAAACAAAACAAACTATCCAATCAATTTTATATATATATATATATATATANCAACCTGTTAGCGAGGTCTTGGGATTGGCTAAGTATAAACAGACATTTCTCTGCTATGTATGTCTGTTTTCTGGTGGGCACTTAGAAAGTCAGATGGCATCTGGAAATTGCTTCATTCTGAATGATGTTCCTTCTTGTTAGAAGATAGCTAACGTCTCTGGACATAAGTAAACTGTGCCCCAACAAAATGCCAATACTGCTTTCCAAGTGTTGTGCCAACCAAAACAAAATAAAACAACAGACACCTCCAAATGTCTACTGGCATATATATAAACATATATAAAGATATTATTGCATTCCACTCTTTTTCATAATGAACGTATATAAAGATATATAAAGATAATTTTAACTTTTCTCCTGTTTGGCAACTAATACAAATTGCTTTATATATGTAATAATCATAAGAAAAAGTCTGATTTGTGAACATAGATACTAAAAGTTACATTTTACCTCAGGTTTTATTTGGGGATTAAATATAGTCTGAAATTACACTCCTTGCACAAGATAAAATATATTGTGATATCAAGATCTTATTTTTAGAATTCTAACTTTTTGATCTAAAATTATTTTTATATTTCTTGTATTTTTTTATGTTTTATTTCTAAGCGAGAAATGAGAAAGCTTTCATTCTTCATAAGCACTCCTCAGATAAAACATTGTGCAGTCTTGAATTTTATAAAGAGAAAAAAACCCAAATTGGATATAATCCTCATAACTTTGTTTATACCTCTTTATTTATGAAATGTTGCAATTTGATGTGTGATAGGATAACTTTGACTACAAAAAACAATTTATCATCCGATTAAGACGACCCTGAGACAAATCTGCAGAAATCTTACCTTTTTTATATTTCTCTTTAACTTGTTTTCTAACAGCAGTGTTCTTTATGCTGCAAAAAATAGTTTATTGTGACGCTAAACAGTCTTTGGCCGAGAAAAAAATTGAAGTCATTTAAATAGATTTTTAAATAACTGTCCCAATGAAAATGCCTGTGACATCTTATACTGTTGAGGTTTATCTGTGTGAGAAACCATCTGAGGGCACAGATCACTGTAGATTCATCTGATATCAAAAAATGCCAGCTATACTCACTTGATATTCATTAAATGAATTCAGAATTTGTAATTAGCTCTCTTTCAAAGGAAAAAAAAAGTACAACTTCTTAATTAAAAACAATAGAGTTTATCAACATTCCTTCTCACTCTCTGTCCACTACCACCATCACCAGCTCTGTCCAGGAATTAAAAATCTGTTATTCAAAGTTTTTCTTTTTTTTTTTTTTAAAGATTTTATTTATTTATTTATTTATTTATTTGAGAGAGAGAGAGAGCGCACATGTGTGCACACAGCAGGGGGGTGGAAGGGAGAGAGGCAGAGGGAGAGGGAGAAGCAGACTTCAGCTGAGCAGGGAGCCTGAAGAGGGTCCCCATCTTAGGACCCTGAGCTCCTGACCTGAGTCAAAGGTAACTGCTTAAAGAACTGAGCCACCCAGGCATTCCTTCAAAGTTTTTCTTATGAACCCAATGCTGAAGTACTGTTTATAACCAGAGTCAGAAATGTCTCAAGTAATCAAATACATTTTAGCATGTTATGATTTTTATCTCATCCTTTACCTAATCTTTAGTGCAATGCAATAATAAGGTAAGCCATAGAGAGACAAAGGAGAAACAAAGACTTTGAGTAATCTAGAAATCGTATAAAATATTCCAAGTGCTAGAAAGCAGCCTGCCCTATAGACTGTCCAGAGCTTTTTTGTTTGTTTGTTACCACTGACAGGAATCAGAGAATAGCATGCAAGAATGCAAGAGTACATTCATTATTAAATAAAAAAGACCAATATAAATATTTAGTATTTTTGTTTGGTTTTTACCATTCCACTAAAGATACTCTTGTATAATATTGAGTATTAGCATTTTCTAAAAAAGGCTACAAGTTTTTTTGTTACCACATGCTGTTCTAGAAGTTTGAAATTCTCCATTAAGAAACAGAGTCTACCATCACTTTGAACTTGAACCTTTGTGACTGCCTTGACAAATAAAATGACTAGAATTGACGCTGCATAACTTTCAGAGTTAGATCATAAAAGGTGACCTGTCTTCTACTTTGTTCTCATATTCTCAGGACTCATCCTTGGAATCTGGCCACCATACCATGAGGAAGTAGCCAAAACCCATGAAAAGTCTTAGGGAACAGTCAGCATCAATCACCATAAACGTGAGTGAACAAGCTTTCAGATATTCTAGCCCCAGCCTTCAAGCTGCTTCATTTGACACAGAATGGAGGAGGGATGGACTGTAGTCCACCAAGCCCTGCTCAAATTATACTGGGATTGAGGGGAAGAAATGGAGTCTGTAGGAATTGAAACAAATCATTAACCTTTTTTTACACTGCCCCTCCCAATATAAACATTTACTAGTCTCCAAGACCTCACATTTTTTAGGGGGAATAAATCAATCCCTACTTTAAAATTTTTTACCTATGTCACAAAATCCTAGTTAATAATCCCATTTAAAAAAGCTAACTACATATTTATACTATTGGACAGCCTAGATCTCATATACAGCCTGGAAGAAAACACAATTACCAATACTTGCATCATTTCTCCATAAACCTTTTAATACAAATGTACTTTTACTATAATTAAAATGTATAAGTCCACTGAGGGTCTATTTCTAGAAAAATTTTATAAAATTTTTATAAAAGCCATTTTATGAATGCTAAACTCAAGATAGATATTCGTGATAATTTCTAATACATCAGAATATATGTTAAATAATTTTAAAGGGAACTTCACATCTATTTAAGGTATTTCTAAGAGGAATGCAGCAAATATGCTGCATTTTCTTTGGAAAGGTCCTGCAATGGTGCCTGTTTGTTCAGATTTATAAACTTTATAAGGACTAATTTTCATTTATCATTTGCTCAGGGTGGGACATCGTCTTCGTTTGTGTCTGATAAGAGAATTAATGAATAATAACATATTGCAATAATTATTTCATTATTATTTTTTAACTTGAAGAATATTTACTACCTATCTCTTGTGGATATTATGAAATCATTTACTTTGTAACATCTTTAAATCCTTTTATGAAAAGTGTCATAAAATGTGCTAGAGCGTTGTGATTCTTTTATCCCTTTCTAAGCTGTCATCTTAGTTGTCAATTTTCCTCTGGGAGTGTGTATTCTAAAGATGTTTTTGCCAAACATCATAGTAGGGCTTTAAACTAAGTGTCTAAAACTATTCACTATGAACACAGGGTAAATTGGGTTACGTTGGAATGACAGTATATTCATTTGCAAGTCCCCTGACACAGTCATTTCGGCAACTTAACTTTAGCATTTACAGCCAGCTCCCAGCTGCAGAGGGAAATTCAATGGTCTCATTATTGTGTCTGAGCTGAACTGTGTCATGCAGGAGGAGATCCAGAGTCGCAGGCAGATTGGGGCCTTCCGGTTCATCTGCAGTTTGAGCTGCTTCAGCAGCGGCGGCAGAATCAGGAGGCAGGATAGCATCAGCTTTTAGGGAGGAAGCTCTGGTTCGTCCGCAAATCCTAAACGAATAGCAATTTTTGCCCTTTGAGGCGCACAGAATTCTTTTGAACTCCTGTTGGATTCAGGGATCACGGGATCAGCTTGACTCCTGGAAGCAGGATGTGTTCATTCAGAGGCAGCAGCTTTGGCAGCCAAAGAGGATTGTCAGAGCCTATTTTCCTTTTAGCAGCAGGAGTAAGTACTGTAAAGAAACAGGGCTCAGGGAGGCTGCATGATGCATAAACAGTATGTAATCCACCGAATGTGCTGGGAATTACAGAAGAAGGGGAAGGAGCACAACTCTGCTAATACTACACTGGGGCGGTGGGGTGGGAAGACCTCTAGGCCGCATAGACTACTGCTTGCCAGAGAGGCCCTTGTTATTTGGAGGAAGTAAGATGTCCCATGCGTGTTGAGCCGCCATCCCCAAGTTTTGTATCAAAAAGGGAAAAAACTCTAAAATTCTGTCACTGAATTCTGAATTAGTTGTATTGCTTAATCATGTCACTTATTCAATCTATTAAATTATTTAGAAAATAAAGGAGAGGGGTTTGTGGTTTAATAGCTAAAATCAACACAAGCATCAAAATAAGCAAAAGTCAATGCTGGGAGATGGGGCAGGATGCTATTGCTTTATGCATAAGGGAGAAGAACATATACTTCAGAGAATTGACTCTATTGTGTGAAATATGAAATGTTTTTCTGGGGATTTGTATTAAAGCCAGCATTTGACTCTTTGAGTCGACTTGCAAACACTCTGGGCAGGAATAAATAAAGAAGCTATCATCAATCATTGGATATTTATGCTAAGGAGGACTGTTTTCTTCTTTCTTTGTCATGTGTTTAATGGCCCACTCAGCATGACTCCTGAAGGCTACGGCTCCAAGCCCTGAAGGCACATGCCCAAAATCCAGCACATGGTCTCCCCAGGCTAATTTACCAGCCCTATTCAGAAGAAGGAAACTGAAAGTAGAAAAGAGCAACAAAGAGAAAGGTTTGGTCAAGCATAATACTTGCAGCTGCATTTCTGTTTCTGAGAGCTCTCTGACTTACCAGCCCTTCACAGCAGTATTTTCAGGAGAACAGGATTTGGCATGGTTTTCTTCCTGTGGGGGAAAAGAAATGGCAGGAACTCCGTTATTATATTTTAAAATTGCCCTCTTACTTCCCATTGAAAGAAAAAAATTTTAGGCTATTTCAGAGGATAATAAAATAATGAACAACAATTAGTCGAACTTCGTGGAAAAAAAAGAGTGCTTCCTTATATGATAATATTTGTCAGCATAATTTTGTCATTTAGGTAGAGAGGAGCCTTTCATTTATTGCTATGGTGTAGCTTTCAATTTCCAAACATTTGACATTTAGGAAGACTGTATAAATGTACACTTTGTTGCATCCTTACTCTTGGAAGCAAAAGAAGACGTTTAAGAAAAAAATGGTATAAGGTTTGATTTATCGACAAATTTTGACATTTTAAGCTATCATGCTTATTTTTTCCCCAAAGTTGTTGGAATTGGTTTTGAAATATGTCTATATTATGCATAGTGAAGCCAAATTGGTCTGAGTAGCCAATATTTTAAGAGTTTTGCTCATCTCTTTTGACTATTAAATATATGGATTCCAAAGAAAGGTGAGCTACAAGGCATTGGCAACATGTTTCCTAGTAACTGAATTAGTGAAATTCGCCTTTGTGGTCAGCTATTTTCTACTTGGTTACTTTAGAATTATCAAGGCTTGGGAAAGGAAAAGGAAGAAGAAAGACACAAAGGCTTCAGACTGCTCTCCTTTGACCCTAAGGAAATGAATTAGTAAATAGAGATGACAAGCTCTTGGACCACAGAATATGATTATGGTTGTTCTTAAAAGAAATCTCGGATTGCTAAAGTATTTTATCTGGGGTCATAAATCTGCACTCTGCGTTAAATAATAAAAAGACACCTAATGTTTCTATCTCAAACATACTTTTTCTGGAGTTTATCTGATTCTAAATTCAAATTTTAAACATTTGTTCTATATGCATTTGTTGAGCATATACTATATCAAAGAATATCTACCAGAGGCTGGAAAGATAAAGAAGTTAGGTTCTTTGCTAGGCTTGGAACAAGTGGTATATTGAAAAATAAAACATATTTAGTTCAGTGATAGGAATACAAATACTGTGCAATGGATAACCACGGGAAAGGCCATTAATTTCAGCTAGTTTAATTTTAGATGGCTTTATGAGGAATTGGCATTTGAGTTGAGCCTGGAAAGGTGGTCAGAATTTCCATTAAGTGAGAGAAATCATGAGCATAGGGACTGAGTTATTAAAGCTTACACTATACTCTGGAAAAACTGAATTATAGAATGCATGGAGAGGATAACAGGATTGCTGTAAAACACTGAGCATGAGTCGTTTACTGAAAAACTGTGAAATCTGAATTAGAGTGTAGTATACCTAGTGGTTAAAATGCATTCTGAGAGTCAGCATAACATAAGGAAAAGAAAGTGGTAATAGATTTCAGAAGAACCTTTCAGGTTCATATTCTGTCACCTCCACTCAACCATGGGAGCATTTGTCAGCTTCTTCAAGCCCCAACTGTAAAATATATCTACTGTAAAACTTATATGACAGGTTTAACATGGAGATTGAGCTGAGATGCTATATATGAAATATACTCATATTGTGCCTCATTATTCAACACATGGCAGCTGCTGTTATTATTACTGTTACTAGCTGTGTTCTTATTGTGTAGTGTAAGACAGAGTTGGAACCATAGTTTGCTGGAATATTATGGAAAGAAATTAAAGTTAGGCTAAACTTACTGTAAATTGGAAAATCTACTTTGAAGAAGGCTGTAATGTTATTAAAACAGTTTTAGAATATTGATTGAAGCAGCATGAAATTTGTGGTGGAGGCACGGAAACCAGTTAGGAGGTCCATCATAGACTGCGGACAAATGTTGTGGAAAAATAAGAATCAGACTGGCGAGAGACCAAGAGACACTTGGAGAAGTAGGAGAACTCGGATTTATTTTATGCCGTTGGACCCAGATGAGCTCATGTTCCAAATTCTGGGCCCCGGGCAGCGGAGTTATAGGACTTTTATAGGGGACTTCAGGCAGTCAGTTTCCTAGGGCTATGCTGACTGCTGGTAGGTGAGTTTAAACTGGGGGAGTGGGGTTGCTTTAGGTGGGAACAGTAGTGCAGGGAGCCTGTGGCGGGAAGCCTGTTTACAGAAGCAGAAATGGCTGGTTATCTCTTGCTCCCAGTAGGGCTTCTGGTTATCTCTAGCTTATTGTTTGTAACTGTCCATCTTCTGGGGCCTCCTGGCCTGGGCTTGCTCTGGTCAATTTTCCTTTTCAATAGATAAGAAAGCCCGATGGCAGCAGATGGAAACTATTATACCCATTGCACTTGATGAACCAAAGTACGAAGAGCTTAAAACATTGATTACATTTTCATCATGAGAAACCAGAGCAAAGACAGAGAAAATATTTGGAAATACATATGAGGCGTTCAGTTTACTTTCAGTGTTTGAAGTGTCAGATGACCTGAAATCAAAGTGTTCAGCCCAAGAGAGATATCAACACAATTGTTGCAAATTTTGGACTTATCAGCACAAATGTAAATGGGTGTAATTTCCCAGGAAGAGAAAGTATTATAAGAGAAGAGACTAAGAGTAGTAACTTGAGGAATCCCAACATTAAAAAAAGGGAAGACACAGTAAAGAAGATTTAAATGTTTAAAGAGAGCTTCATTCCTCAAATCTTTTGTTTAGTTATACGACCATATTTTAAGAGGAATATGGACTGTTGGAATAACTTTAAGAGAGTATGAGGAGACTTAGAATGTGAAGAGAAAGTAAAGAAAATTAGAGAAATAAAGACTCAGATGCTATAAATTCTTGGAGGGCCACTACATGAAGGAAACACTTGGCCTTCTCTTCCTCCCTCCCTCATTCCTTCTCCTTCTTACTCTTTTATCTTTCTCTTCCTTTTTTATGTGCACAGAAAAAAAAAAATAAAACAGTTCTAACTTAGGATTCAACAAAGAAAGTGGGACAGATCCACTAGTCATAATTACAGTCCATTTAAGCTACAAGTAGCTTCTGTCCCAGGGTTATACACTTACTACTATTCAAGTTCTGTCTTGCTGTGATATGGGGGATTAAATATTATAAGGTAAAGAGCACACATCTAATACAAGATTTTTTAATGAGGTTAATCATCCTATTTTAAAATCATTCAGTTTTCCATTTTTCTCCTATACAGACTATTAAATATATACCATTATGGTCATATACACAGGTTATGTAGTTACATCTGTGTCTGTTCTCTATTTCATACAATCATTTGGTCATAACACATGAATATTTATTAAAATGAGAGGTGGCAGATGTAATGCAAACATTTAATATTTTAATAATCTAGCATTTCACTATATTTTGATTTGAAATATATTATGATTTGGGTATCAGCAATTTTAAGGAAGTGTCTATAAAGTTGTTGCAAAGCAGTCTCACTTTTATTTACTTCCCACAGAAAAAAGTAGAAAGCAGAGAAGAATGATTAAAATCATTAAAATATTTAGTTAATATTTTATTAACCATCACTAAGTAATATATTAAAATGCTACTGGTAATTGGGTGAACTGCATCTATCATATCAAAGATGGGAAATTTAAGTTATAAATGGGCTCAGCATCTTTCATTAAATTGGGCATATTTTATAAACATTATCTTCAAAATTTATCACTGATAAGAGTTCTCCTTGTCTTTGTCTCTGCCTCTTCATTCCAAATCATAGTGTTCCATATGCCCCCAAAAAGAACTTTCTCTTTGATATTGAGTTCTGAGGCAATTTCTTGGTTGTCGTTGTGTCTCCACAGCCCAAAGCTAATTCTTTTAATTGTACTCTTGAGTTAAACCAAATGTACTTCCATTTATTTCTCAAATTGTGCCCAAAAGAAAGTAAAAATGTTAAGAAATTTTCAAGAAGCTGGGTTAATCGAACAATGTATACTTTGATGTCCACAATATTTTGTCAAAAACTTAAAACTTAGTAACCTTAAGTTGAAGAAACTTATTTGATTCTTATTTTCTTCTTTATCAGCCATTATATATTAAGCAGAATGATAAAATAGGTCTATCAAATTCTGAAAAAGATAATTCTTTTCAAGGGAACCAATTTATGCAAACACAATTCTGTAGAGCAAGTACTCTTAACATTCAGGTCCATAGTTATATGTTGGCCTCCTGGATTCCACATTGACTTTGCTCAGCAACAATGAACATTAAAGAAATAACTGTAAGATTCATGCACTGGGATAAAAATAAAAGCAACAGTATCATACATCTATTCAGACACACCTACCCAAAACCAGTTCTTGTCCTCAAGAAATTCAGCTGATCTGTGGAAGGTATAAAAATAACCTTGTAATTTTTTTTAAATGTTATGATTGCTTATAATATTGGACTACACCACACTTTATGAAAACCCTAAAGAGAGAGGGATTTACCCATAATAGGAAGGTCAAGGTAGACTTCAACAAAATTCCATAAGGCCAAGGAAATGTATCTATTTGATTCAGTACTGTGTTTCCAGTGTTTAGTAATAGCTCATGTTCCACCTTAGGAGTTCAGTATGAGTTGAGTAAATGGGTATAATAATGGATGAGTGAATTGATTAATGAAGGAGTGACATTAGAGTTGGATCTTGAAGTATCTTTAGGAGTTCAGCAATTTGAAGTTTCAGATGAAAAAGAAGGAAGCCTAATTTAGAACATTGACAAACAAAATGGTATTGAAGAGGTGGTGTCAAGGAGGAGCATCCAAAATTTTACTCTGTAACATTCTGAATTTGAAATGCTTGCAGAAATCCTGATAAAGATAACGGTAGAAAGTTGTAATTGATAGCTATTGTGTGTGTGTGTGTATACATAGATATAGACAGATATAGATATAGATGATATAGATATAGATATAGATGGTAATTGAAACTATGGGAAAGGATGACTAAACCCTAAGAGAAGTAAGAGACTAGGGTAGGTAATAGAACATTAAAACTGAAACAATCTATACAGGCACCCCGAAATTTCCAGTTACAACACAGTCAACACATTCTCTTCCAAGATGCTAATGAAGAAAAATAGTGAGGAGTCAGTAGGTTGATGGGAGGTGAGATTGAGCTAACATTTATTTGAACATATTTTTTGGTCGAGATGAGAGGGCCAATGAAAAGAAAGACACATGAACAGGAAAATTTGACAGACCAAGACGCTAGCAAGTGAGGAAAGAATTGTCCTAATGAGCATGGCTGAAAGGCCTGTATCACAAAGAGGGTGGTTTCTTTGCTTCTAAGGTTGGAGAAAAGAATCTGAGACCCTTAATTGAGGGCAGAAGGAAGGACATTGGAGAGTGTATCTATTTGTTTCCTCCATGCTCACGATGTAATAAAAAGCTAGCTCATTTGCTCAAGGCAAGTGGATTGGTGTTGATGGAAGAGAGCATAAGAGAATGGTAAAAGTTTGGAATAACCTCCACACAGGGTGGTGTGGTGGCTGATACAAAGGAGCCAAAAGATCACTGTCAAACTAAAGAAACAAATGAGTCTAGAGAACCTAGATTTGTAACAGTCAGTCAGCACCTGGGAGCAATTTCTCCAGCAGTGCTTGGTAACAGGAATAGGGCAAAATGGGAAATTGATTGGTGTAGGAAGAGAGAAGAGCTGAGAGGGTAGTGGCAGGTCAAGGGAGTGAGGCAATGTTTTCAATAGATTCCAGTGCAAGTGAATCTGAACAATGGTACCATGCATGGCTATTTAGAAACCCAAAGATTGGGAGATTTTTTAAATGCCCAGAAGTAAGTTTTTTGGTAGTGAAAGTGAGAATGAGGATGAAGTATAGAAAATTGTGGTTAAAAAGCAAGAATTTTCAAATTGGAAACAGAGAGGATATGAGGATAGAATCCTGGAAGTTAGCACAGCCCCAGTGTGGAAGGAGGCATCGGTGGCAGTATTTTCAGTTTTTAGATTAATCCAATAAAATTTATTAGTCTTTATCCAGAAAAAAAAACTTGTTTCTGTCATGGAAATTAGGCAGGGGGTGGAGAACTAGAACAATGATAACAATAATAGCAACAAAATATTCTTAGACAATAATCTGTCCAGACAATGACTCGATAGAACAATTCAGCATTATCATCATCATCATCATCATTCTTTAGCTTTTTAAAAGCCTCCACTTAATTCTAACAATATTTGTTATGCTGCCAGGCACTATTATTCCTACTCCACAGATGAGGGGAAAAAAAGAAAGTAAGATTATTGAACCTAAAACTGATAAGTGTAGAAGGCAGAACTTGAATCGCAGACTTTTGGGTAAAAGTGTGTTCTTTACATTATTTACATCTACACCACGTTTTTCTGTTTAAGCTACAGTGCCGTTTCTCTTATCTGTAATTTCAAGAAGTCAGTTGGCACAAATCAAATTCTATTTCAAAGTAGAGAGACTTAATATTTTCAGATAATTTAGAGGTAGATTGATAATATTTACATAATACATGTAAAATATTTGACCTTTATAGAATACATGCAATCTATAACAGTTAGGTTGTGCCCCTATGTGTTCAGACAAAATATGTGCTCTGAACACCAAGGAAATCAGTTTGTTAATCCCTACGAAAAGGTATTAGATACATTTTGGGTAACCTTGTTTATGTCACTTTAGCCCTGGGTGTGTTCCTTGTGCTGGGACAAGGATGATGGAAAGGGAAGACTTAGAGTGAGAAGCAGCTGAGCAGTGCAGTCACACAGAGCAAATTATTGTGGCAAAATATTTCTTTTGTATAAGGCAATAGACAGAAGACATCAACTGTTAACTATGTATCCCTTATTAAAGCAGACAAAGTATACTAGTTTGTAAGCTAGCCGACGGAAGGTCTTTACAAAGCTGGAATTCCCAAAATGAGCACTGGTGTCTCAGTCACAAAAAGTCCTAAGAGGCTTACGACTGACTTCAGCTGTCTCTTAAATGACAGTAATAATGTAAAAACCCATCTTTATCTATGCATATCCCAAAGAGGCTCAATTTATCAAGAATAATTTTCTTCCTAAAACCTTGTTTGCTTGCTGCTTATGGGGACTTTTCTTTTTATTTTACTCCTGAGTTTATCTGCAGACTCAGTGACTGCAGTGATGTTAAATATTTGGAGGGACAGCTTCCATTATCTGAAGGTTGCTAATGTGACAGACAATTGTGCAGGTAGGAGGCAGAATATAGGGAGCTCCAGGAGCAAAGGTATGAGGAGTTTAGCCTGCTGGCGGGTTCTGGCGCAGGGCGCCTGGTAGTATGGAGCGTATGCCGATCATGAAGCTGATATACATATAAAATGTGCCTGCGAGTATTTGGAGGTTTTTAGTAAGCTGGGTTAACATTTATCTGCAGGAAGGGTGAGAATGCTTCCAGGTTGCATAGTAATGAAAGGACGCCTCTGTACACTCTGCCCTGGTCTCTAAACATCCATTCTTTCATGTTACCCCATCATCAACAACAGGTTTGCAGGCAAAGTTTGTTCATGCTACAGTGTGCAATTATACTTTATATTGTTTTCTGTATGCCTCCTAAGAAGACAATCACCCTTGATATCATGGTGATATTTCAGCAATTTTTTATAGGCTCCTTCCAGTCCCTTATTATTAAGCGTTTCAACCTCATTAATAATTGATGTCCACGTTTAAGTCGCTGGTTGGAAAATACCTCTAAGATTTTACTTTATTAGCTTTTGAGTAAATGTTCCCCAAATCTCCTCTGCATTTTGTTAAAAATGAATGTTATATATCTTTTGATAAAACCTACAGAGTTAAGTGTCTAATAAAATACTGCATGACTAAAATGACAATTAATATTTTAGCTTTATGCTGAAGTATGAAGGTTTGCCTGCAAAGGTATGAATCACTGGTTTTTCATTTCTTTAATTCTGTATTAATTGGTACTTGAGGCAATAAACCATAACATATAACTCTGGCTTCAGATAAGCTTTAATGAGAGCCTGACCTTTGCTTAGATACTTCGGTGACAGTGAAAGGGTTCAGGATAACCCTTCGAAGCTCAAATTTATGAGATAAATGTTCTTAGCATTTCCTTATCTTAGCTTGAGCTGATTATTGGGGATATTCTGGGGGGTTATAATTGAGACTTGGAAGAAAATTATATTCTATTATGTACAGTTCAGTGGAAGCTTAAATAGCATTAGTGTAACTTCTTTTTAGTTCATTATTTTGCACCTGGAAAGGAATGAGGTTCAGAGATCAACAAAAGGCATGCAACTGCCCCCAAAAATAGTATAAAAATGATTAAAGGATCACAGATATTTTCACTGTATCAGCATAAAATCTCATTTAAAAGGGACTAGCTCTCATTCATATGTTTATGTGCTATAGTACAGTGAAATCAGTGTTTAAACGGCATTTTGTTGTTGACTCATCAAACTGAAGAGTCAGAGACATATTTTATAGTTCCAGCACTTTAAAGGAAGTGAAACTGGAAAAGTGGAATATGGAAGATTTGAAGTGTTTGGATACACAGTTGTAGGCAAATATTTGCAATTTGTATACGTTTAGAATGCCTTTTTTTTTTTCATGTTTTAAACCAGAACTAGAGCTGTGGCAACATATTGAGAAAGCTTGAATTCAAGTTGACAGAGAAGAGGAAGAGGATGTAAATGTGGACAAGCACGGACCCACACAGCCTGATGAGATCAAAACACTAGGACAGAGTCATTTTAAGGTCCTCTTCTAATTTATGTACTTCACAACAATGATTGGCTTTGACCATTATCAGCCCTGGAAAATCTCCCTTTCCTTGGCAAATCTGATATGGCTTTCTTCTGGTTCTCTTTCTACTCTGGCTCCTCTTTCTCAGCCAGGTTTCTGCAAGATGCTCAGTATTTGCTGAATGAATAGATGACTCTCCTATGAGATTACTTCTTACCCCTTCCCACATTTTCAGCTAACACAACAGTGTACGAATTACTAATTAATCACTGACTTGTAAAGAAAAGGTAAAGTTACATGACTCATGTGTCATCTGGTTCATGATGGAAGACCAGACACATGCATTTGCTTTGTGTCCCCCTTGAGTTAAAACTAAAATCAAAATAAAAGATATCATAAAAAAGTAAACAAACCCATGGCTGAGGAAGAGAGGACAATGACAAAAGAAGAGAAGACATCTGCAACTTTCTGGGAGATGGCAAGTGTTAGGTGTGGCTTGCGGATGATCTAGGTGGAGAGGTAGTGGCATCTACTAAGGAAACTACTTGAAAACTTAGAGAACAGTTTGTCCAGCAGAATTTTAGAGGCCCAGGGTTTAGAACCATTGATTTAGTGAAGGTTCAGAGTAAGAAGTGGATCTATATATGACAACTTCAGAAGTTAGTAATGCCATGCTCCCACTTCTGCCTATGCTGATATATGCGTGCGCGCACACACACACACACACACACACACAAATGACACATGTATGCACACACATACATACACATACACATAAAGGCTGGGGTTTGCAGCCTGACAGAGAATGCCATGCCTGTTCACTCTAAAGAGAAACTTATTAGTAATTAAGCTTCACATTACCCAATACCTAGTGAGACTCTCCCCTCGTTGGATGATTTAATAATATTCTTTTATTTCCCCCCAAGTGATTGCCATGTGTTGTTCCCAGAAAGAGCAAACTTCCACTTTAAGTTTTAACCTAAATTATCTCCTAATCCCACAGAGCCAGTTTGTGTTTCTTTACCAACAGCTGTGTTTTTGCTATAATTAGCATGGTTTCTCAAGAGGTGTATCAATAACCAAAGAGAATCCTGCATGCCACAATACCTTCCAAAATAATGTACTAGAATGACATCTCAGATTCCAATCAACTCAAATGTGCTCTAAGACCCAGCAAGATCATTCTGAAATCTACCTGTTTCTTTATAGCTTTGTCACCCTTGCCTGCTTTTAAAGACCTGTCTTATGGTTGCTAGGTCATCACAGGGAAAGAGGAATCAGGGAACCCAGCCTGGAGAAATAGCATATAGCAGGTTTTTCCATTTCTTTCCTTCTTTCTTTCCTCCCTCCCTCCCTCTGTTTGTTTCTTTCTTTCTTTTTTCTTTCTCTCTCTCTCTCTCTTTCTTTCTTTCTTTCTCTCTTTTTCTCTCCCTCCCTTCCTTCTCTTCCTTCCTTCCTTTCTCTCTCTCTCTCTCTCCCCTTCTCTCCCTCCTTCCCAGAATTAAAAATAAATAAGGGGAAGGAATGAATTAAGAGGCATCAGTGAGGCTTTTATGAGACAATAACCCCAGAGCTGAGCTGCTTTCCTAATTGCTAATACCCAGCCTCATCCTTAGTAAAAAGTTACAAAGTGATGGCAATAATACTCTTACTGCTTTTTTTGGGGAAGTATTTTATTTGTGTCTAGATAAAGAATTGCTCTGATGTTAGATCCTTAAAAAAACTTCAAATAAAACTTATAGCAATTCATACAATAGATTATAATTTTAATATTTTAACAATGCAAACATTTGCTGGGCATGTTTATGAAGCCTATTTACACCACAGTTCTCTTTGACTAAAAAAAAAAAAAGAAAAAGAAAACTTCAAAAACAAGACCAGAAAAATGCATGAGGATAAAGGTAGAAAGACACGTGGCAAGTAGTAAAGAGAGACATTCTAATATGAGGTGAGGATTAAAAAAAAATGAAACAAATTTGGACTTATTTCTTGTGAAAATAGAGAAGTTATTTTTATTAACAAAACAAGGAACAGAAAGCTAAGAGGTCTGGTTCTGAGAATCCCTTCAAATGTTTTTGCCAAAATCAGCTTTGCCCTCTGGCCATGTCTATAGCCCCTACCCCTCCTGCTGAGCAATGAGAGTTTTCTCACACTCACCTGTAGGCAAGCAAACTAACATGCATTCTGATGTACACCAAGGCAGTCCTCTTCAACTCCAGTCTCCTGACTTAGCTGGGCATGATCCAGAACTCCTTTCTATACTCTCCTGAACAGGGCTTAACATCTACTTGGATTTCATTTTTATGTCTCCCTCATAAGTCTTTCTAAGGGGTGAGGCTGGTATAAAGATTTATTTACCTTCCAATTCTATAAATTATGTATTATGTAACTCATCTTCAGTTGTAGAAATAACTACTGTCAGTTTTAGCTCTAAGTAAACTTTAATTTTCTCTTACACATATATCACTCATTCTACCTTAGGAATTGCTATGATATGGCAGAAAAACAATGGTGCTCATTTGCAAGTCAAATACAAATATGTATTTTGAAGTATCTAGCAAACTATTACGTGCCCAAAAAATGTTAGCTATTTTTTCTTTTTACTGTAAACAGTTGTTTTATCCTATTCCAGAGAGGATTTAAGTTGAGATAAATAGATTTAGAGATATAGATACTGATAGATACAGATAAAGATATAGACATAGAAATATGTACTGTCTAGCTTGGCAACCACTGGCCACGTGTGCCTTTTTAATATTTGGAATGTGGTCTGAATTGAGAAGTGTGATAAGTGAAAAATAAGCATCACATTTCAAAGACATAGTATTAAAAAAAGGATGTAAAACATCTCCTTAACATTTTTTTACTGATTACATTTTGGAATGTTAATATTTTAGATATATTAGGTTAAATAAAAATGATTATTAAAATTAATTTCACCTCTTTCCTTTTACCTTTTTTTAATGTGTCCTTTAAGAGATGTAAAATTACATATGTGGCTCATATATTTCTACTGGTCAATACTGATATATAAAATTCAGTGAGACAAAATGAAAATTTAACACTTCCTGTGTAATATCATTAAACATTTCTCTGGCAAGAGTAGTTCAGAGGACCTTATTCTTAAGCATTTAATGTTCAGTGTAGTGTGGAATAAGACTAAAATAAGGACTAAGTAGCAACACTCCTAATTTTTGAAGATTGTTCTGCTACCCACCCAGAGGGACTACGAATCCATTTGTGGTCTGTAGCAGGATCAGGTGGTGGTGCTGAATACAATTGATGAATGTGTCTCTAATTCATTTATTTTGGCAATAGTGGATCTCCTAAATGGTGAAATAGATCTGTAGCATTTGCTTTAGTTAACAGTGGGAGGAAAAATGTTGCCACCTCACAGTTTTTGGACCGTACTGCAGAAATGGGATTAATGAGGCTCATTTTCACACTGAACTGCCCCGGGTCCCACACTAGTCAGAGGACAGTGGAAGTATATAATTACTTGTGTTAAAGAGAAATGACTACAGGAGCTAACTTGGTTTCAGTGTGATTTAAAGCGATAGGCTTTGCACAGACTTAATTTGATGTCAGTGAATTTTGGTAGGGGTAGGAGTTAGAAGAGCCAATGCTGTCTGTGAAAAGATACATACTTGATATAAATGAAAACAAAATTCAAACACTTGACTGAGAAAAGTTAGCACATATAGCCCCACACCATCCCCTGCTCCATACTGTAGGTTTAGCCGCTGAAACGAGCACTGTCATTTACTTTTTGCTCATGATTATCATGAAGATAGAAGTATCAGATGAAAATCTAGAATTACAAACCACATTTTGAAAATTAGAAAGATGCAACAAAGTTTCCTTTTATTTCATAAAGTATATAGTAAACATTTTTGTCCATTTTTACCTGCCCAGTATACCAGTATAATATGTTGAAGTGTTTCAAGTAATTTGTGATTTGAACTGAGGAAAGGTGATGGGTGACCCTAATCTATAGGCCCCCTGGCCGTTCTAAGTTGAGATTTCAGTTATCAAAATCTTCTTAAAACAACACAACAACAACAAAAGGGGTTTGGCAAAATAAAAACAGAACTCTGCATATCTTGTGAAAAAAATGTGATAGTTTTATATATATTCACATAGAAAAAGGTAATATTGCAGAACCAAAGAGATAGCATAATATTTACTGATATTTATGGAATCCTTACTATGTTGCATGTCATCTTTTAAGCATTTTTAATTAATTGAACTATTTAACCCTCATATTATGCCTGTAAGGTAGGTACTATTATCATTTCCATTTTATATATGAAGAAAGTGAGGGTTAAAGGAATTAAGTAATTTGCCCAAAGTCACACAGCTAGTAATGATGAGAATCAGCATTTGAAGTCAAGCTGTCTGGCTCTGTGGACCACAGTTTAAATGACCTCTCATCCTCCCTTTTAAAAATCAATAATTCCATATACATATTTGTAAAATGCAGGAATTAATATTTTTTTAACTCATGGGGTTTTTGTGATATTGTGAAAGCTAAAATAGGCAATAAATATAAACCCTTAGATTAGTGTCTGCCATGTATTATAAAATGGATATTTATGTATATATATGTTACTTATAGAAATTGGGGTGCCTGGCTGGCTCAGTCGCTAGAACATGCCATCCTTGATCTCAAGATTGTGGGTTCAAGCTCCATATTGGGTGTAGAAATTACTAAAAATAAGTTCTTAAAAAAAAGGAAATAAACACACATACATATAGGATAGTATATAAAGTCATTTTATTCTTATATCAAGATATGGTTTTCATATTCAAGGTTTATTTTTACTTATTTATATTTTTTATAATATTAAAAACAACTTAAGTTTATATAAGAAAATGATTAGCCAAGAGTAGTAATTCTGGTGGTTATAAGTATCTCATGAAAATTCACAGGTTATTGTTAATTATTTTCTACCAATTAATTTGAAACATATGCTGTATAAAAAAAGTGAGATTGAAATCAAGATAATAAAAATTTTATTTAGTTCACTTCAACTTCTTTAGTCAGATCTACATAAAAGTATCATATTTTATAGTGTGATGCATACTGAATTTAGGATTATGAAATTGAAATTACACATTCATTTCTTTTTAATAAAATTGGTATGAAAATCCAAAGTATTGGGGCACTTGGGTGACTCAGTTGGTTAAGCATCTGTCTTCAGCTCAGATCATGATCTCAGGGTCCTGGGGTTGAGCCCCACATAGGGGCTCCCTGCTCAGCAGGGGAGTCTGTTTCTCCCTCTCCCTCCCCCGTTCATGTTTTCTCTCATTCGCGCTCTCTCTCAAATAAATAAATAAAATCTTTTTTTAAAAAAATAAGAATATCCAAAATGTTACACACACATATATAAAACTATACTTTGAGGATAAAACAAGTTCTAATTTATGAAGAAAAATGTTGCCTATTTCTGTTTTCTGAAAGAAAATCCAAATTGTGCCTTCTTTTTACCCAAAGCATCATATATTCCCACAAGTGAAATTCTCAGCTATGATTTTGACATATAGTAAGTACCCAGATAATCTGTTGAAAAAATAGAATATTCCCTTGTAAGATTTTGGGATTTCTTCCCATTTCCTATATGGATCTACTAAGTTATAATATTTTTATTCTATATTGCTACTTAGCCTTCAGATTTAGGATTTTGTTTTGTCTTAAACCTGTAGCAAAAATAGTTTACAAAATTAATTTAGGATAAGTTAACTAAAACAGTATTTTTCATGGATAGGACTCTACCTTTATTCTCATTTCTTTCCTTCTGCAGGTTATGTATTATTAAAAATAACATGTCATGTTTCTTATAATGAATGCCCTAAAGAAAAATGTGGACAGAAGAAAAAGACAGGAACAATATGTGTCAGTCATGAAGGAGAACCGAAATCTAGCTTATGGAGCAAAATTAAATGACTAAAAATATCTAATCAACAGTGACATTTTTGAGTACCAGCTGTGCAACATAACAGGATTCTTCTTAGTCTGCAAGAGAGTTTATATAGCTCATCTGAGCATAGTGAATAAAGTACGGGACCAAGAGTCAGGAAATCTGTTGGCAGTCAGAGTTTTGGCACTCAATGCAGGAAGAAATCTGAGAATATTCATCTGTTTAAAGGGGATGTGGATAACTGTTAGTACATCATTTATGAAGAAATATAAATTAGAAAGTTTATAGAAGTAGGAGTTCTGAAAGCTGAATACCTTCAATGTGTCATAGGTATTTATTTCAGTAAACAGTTTTGTGACCTTGTATAAGTTACTTTATCTCTCTATGGCTTAGTATTCTCATTGATAAGGAGGGAATTATAATAATATCTATCTCTTATGGTTGTGGGCAGATTCAATGAAAAATGTATGTAAAGAACTTAACAGAACAGCTTCAACATATTTCAGCCATTAATATTATTATCTATAAATAATGATACATGTCCCTAGATCTTTCATTACTAAATTGAAATTAATATTATTTTCTAATTGATACCAACTACAGTAACGCCCTCTTATATTTTTAGTAACTAAAAGGCCACTTGGATGGAATCGAAGAATTACTTGCCACACACTACATTCAAGTACATGATGGCTCAGAATATATTGTTTTCTTTGAGAGGGAGAGGGAATGCCTCTCATTCTCTTTGGAACTTGTATAAATAAAAATAAAACTACATCGAATTTTTAATACAATGCAAACACTAACAATTTGGGGTGCTTAAAGAATATATGGGATAAAGATAGATCATATGGGTGATGGTGTGATTTTAGTGAGGATGGCTAAAATCATGTTTAAAACACTTCCATTCTGCTTCTGCATTTAGATTTAATGTAGGAATTTCTTCAAACTATTTCTTAAATATAAAGGCTAAATTTTTATGTATTTTAAAATATGGCTATTATATGAATATGAGTTTCTTCTTTATTAGAATACGTGATGACTTAATAAGTCACATCCCCATTACTGAGTATCTAAATAATTTCAAAATTTATTATTTTAAATGCCATTTCGAAAAATAAATACAGGCATATACCTATTTCAGTATATAAGATCATTCAGGAAGGATTTCCAGAATTAGAATTGCTGAATGAAAGAGATCATGTGCTTTAAGAATTTTAATACTAAAAAATGATTTTCCAAATAATAGTAGTATTAGAGTGCCCCTTTCACCATACGTCTGCTTTCTGATCTTTCTGACATTTATAATAATCTCATAGGTTAAAACTATTATGTGTTCTTATGTATGTATGTATGTTTGTTTTATTTATTAGATTGAATATTTTTCAATACGTTTGATAGGTCTATTTCCTCTTTATCAACACTCAGTTTATGTTTTTGCTAATATCTATTGGGAAGGTCTTTTTTCTATTCTTTTGGTAAAATTAGCGCTTTACAAAAATTAACTCAAAATGGATCATAGACTAAAACGTAGAACGTCAAACTGTAGGAACTTCTAGATGATACCACAGGAAGAAACCTAACTGAGGAGATGTCCATGCATTAGAAAAGGATTTGGGTTGTTCAAAGCACAGACTACAGACCTGAGTGGCTACAACAGAAAGCTCAGTCGCAGAGTTTGAGATAAAATTGTAGAGGGTGGCTGGCGGTGGACCACACAGAACCATGCAGATCAACTTAAGAATTTGCCATTTCTCCTACAAGTACTGTGACAGTATTAAAGGAGACTGGTCTCACTCTGGGTTATGGCATGAAGAATTACCTGGAGGAGGGAAAAACTGATGGAGACAGGTCAATCAAAAGGCAATGGCAGAATCCAGGTGAAAGACAATAGTGACTTGGTCTAATTGCTTGAGGAAATTAAAGGGATTGGATAAAATCAAAATATATTCAGAAGGTAAAACCAAATGCTTTGATGATAAATTTTCCAAAAAGGTTGAATGAGAGGGAGATAGAGTGACATGGGATCTTCTGTGAAACTGCATGGAATTATTGGTAAGCTCTGTAGAGATAAGGAACCATATTCAAACACCTGTTGGAAAAGAGATAAGGTAAATTTTGGCCCTGTTGGTTGGTGAGGACTATATAATATCTTTGTGGAGATGTTGAGCAGACAGTGGAATATAGTGGGGAACATGCAAGAGGTCTCCCTGAAGAATGCACTAATAATCCATAGGATTTTAGAAGGATATTGAAGCATGACTTAGAGGATATTTTCTATGAACTGAATATTGAGTCTTAAAAGGGCTCAGTCCATGTACTTGAGGAATTACAATATTTAAAACTGAAGAAGATAATCTGAGAAAAGAGACTGATAAGAATCCTCTAGATAAAGGGAAAAAAGTGAGGAGAATATTACATCATAAGAACTAAGGAAAGAAAATATATTTCAAGAAATAGGGATTTGGTCTTTTCAATGAACGCTATAATCATTTTGTTAGGATTTTGTTGAGAATTGGATTACTTTGATAAATAATGCCATGAGGGCAAGATCTTCTCTTTGATGCAATAAGAAGGCATCACAGGGAAGTTTGACAAAAGCCTGTGTGCTTTTATGTTTATTATATACTTCCTTATTATTATTATTGCTATTATCATTATTATTCCATATTATATACTTCCTTTCTTTAGATTATTATAATTACTTAAATTATTAACGTTGGATGCCTAGTTTATTATTCGTTTTCTTCTCAATTCTAACATGCAGAATATAAAACATTTTGATTGTGTTCGATATTTGTTGATCATTTAAGACATTTGTTCCAGTATATTAAAATAACCCTTCATTACTTGTAAAAATGGTTTTTTGCAACTTAATATTTACTTAATAGACTGTTTTTATATTAAGAGTGGCTCAAAAGTCCCTATGCCTCTGATTGTGCTTTCTGTTAATTATTTGTTCAGTACAGCTCTCTGGGATTAGCTTAAAGACATTTAAGAGCTAATCTGGAAAAAGATGTCCAGATAAACTTAAGGAAAGAAAAATAAACTTTTTGCAGAGAATGGAGGAATACACAAATCATATCTACCAACATGCATATGGACTTTTTCACTGCTCTGTGCTTAGTTTGTGGGTTTTGTTTAAATTTGTGTTATAAGCAGAGAATATAGCCTGATAAATTTCTACTTTTAGAAATTATTAAGTATTTCTTTTCCTTAAAAGTGGTTTACAGGCTCCAGACAAGAAAGTGTATTCCCTGCAGGGAATCAGTTGAACATGATTGGATCACCAAACGTGCAAAGAAACTAAACAGGCACTTCAAAATGATTGTTTCTATCTTTTTCATATGAAGTATTGTTTCATGTAAACTGTAAAATGGCATTTAGAAATCCCAAAAAGCAGAGGGGGGAAAAAAACTCTGTATAGAAGAAAAGGGGAAAAAAATGTTTACATAGTTTTAGCATAAAGTTTGAAGTGTCCTGTGCCTTCTTTGATTATGAGTAGGACACATAGGAAAGCAAAGCTGTGGTTATGTATAGAAGCTTTTAAATCCCTAGTGGCCACATGAACTTTAGTAGATTTTTGAATTCCATGCAAGTAGATTTATGAATTCCATCCCATTCTTCTCTGGAGTGTCTTACCCAGCTCTGTAGACAGGCAGAGCAAAGCTCACCCCAATCCTTTTTTGTTTTTCCTTTCCCTTCCCTTCTCTTCTTTTCTCTTCTCTTCCCTTCCCTTCCCTTCCCTTCCCTTCCCTTCCCTTCCTTTCCTTTCCCTTTCTTTCTTTTCCTTTCTTTTCTTTTCTTTTCTTTTCTTTTTTCTTTTCTTTTCTTTCCTTTTTTCTTCTCTTCTTTTCTTTCTTTTCTTTTCTTTTCTTTTTTCTTTTCTTTTCTTTCTTTTCTTTTCTTTCTCCTTCCCTTTCCCTCTCTTCCCTTCCCTTCCCCTCCCTTCTCTTCCCTTCCCTTCTCTTTTCTTTTTTCTTCTTTTCTTTTCTTTTCTTTTCTTTTCTTTTCTTCTTTTCTTTTCCTTTGTTTTCTTTTCTTTTCTTTCTTTTCTTTCCATGGTGTGCTGACACAGACTCTGTCCTTGACCAAACTGTAGTCAGGCTCCTCTGCATCCTCTTGACTGAGCCTTGAACTCGGCCTTCAATAACCATCCTGTCTTCGGCCAGGTCTACATAGCCTAGTTTAAGCTAGAATTTTAGCCAGTTTAGAGAAAATTTCTGTACCATTGATATCTGATCATCCGTGATATCTGGTTAAATTCCTTATCCCCTGCTTTTGATATGTAAATTTTTGGTCTGTCTTTAGCAAGAATCCTGATAGGTCCTGTTAGCACAGATATCCCTACCCTTCACATCTCTTTTTAGTAATTTTCCATTGACTGACCCCCCCCTCAGTCGGCTCCGTGGCTATAAATTCCCACTTGTCATTGTTGTATTTGGAGTTGAGCCTGATCTGTCTCCTAATGCAAAACTTCTATTGCCATAGTCTTGATAAAGCTATTTTTACTGTTTTAACAAGTGTCAGAATAATTTTTTAACTGTGCCTGATCATTAAGATGATAGTAAGAGGAAAAAATCTAAAAATAAACATTCTAAACTAGATCCTTAAAGATAAAAATAAGCAAACTAAATGATTTTCCAAAGGAGAAGTAATGAATAAGTTGCCTGCAGGTACCTCAGAGTCACTTTCTGTTCAGCAGAACACAGTAGCTCATACTCTGAACTGCCATAATCTGTTCCTTTACTAATGCAACCATCGTGCTGTGAATGTGTATGGAGATACTCTCGAGGGCCAAAGGCAGTTCATCCCAAGATGGGCCACACTGGTGTGAAGATTATTTTGAAGTTAAAAGCAATCAAAATCCAGCTGGCTCAGGAAAACATCTCTACCTCCCCCACAACTGCCTAAAAGAATTTAGATAGACGACCTGCTCCAGGAAGAGAGCTATCACTGTAACTCTATAGTGATATCGACAGGGAGGAACCTAGCAAGGCCACTCTGATCAAGGTCTGCTCTTTGTCTCATTGTTTCTGAATGGCCCAGAAAACATTTATTTGTTAAACATTTATTATTTTTCATCTTCCTATAAATTGAATTCCTTTTTTCTGAAGTCCCAGACCCCTACACTCTTCTCCTCAGTTCAGGATAACATATATACCTCATTTTGCCTGACTAGATCTTTGGAATTGCCATGTCTGTGTGGATTCCCCACATGTATGCTATTGAATCTGATTTTCTTCTGTTAATCTGTCTCATGTTAATTTGATTCTCAGTCCAGCTGGAAGGACCTTGAAGGGGACAGGCATTATTGCTCCCTGACAACATATATATGTTAAGTTCTGAATATGTGGCTATGATATTAAGTGGATTATGTTTGATGAATAACTGCAACTCTTCTAATTCCAATAAAGAAGCTTAATTTAAATAGAAACCACTGAGCTGTAAATGTGGGAAGAATCAGACACTCCTTTCTTCTCCATTTATTTACTGTCATTTGTCAAGACTCTCTTCCTTGCATGTGGTCATGGATTTAGCCCATGACACAGAGCTCATGTTATTCTATTATTGTGCTTGTTCATGAAGAACTGAAATTCATATTTCCTAGCACATTGCATAAAACCTTCCTTGCTCTATTCCTGTTTGACTTGATCTCATCTTCTCCCATTTGGATGCTTTTATCCTGTCCTTCAATCTTGCATGGCTACTTGTCATTCTCTAACTGTATGGAGTCCCCCATGCCCTCATTCCTTAATGTATGTCTTTCTCACTTCTTGAAATCTTTCTACATGTATCTTGTCCATTTCTCTGTTCCTTAAATATGTCTGCTCTACACTTCTCTTACTAAGGCTGAACTTAATGTTACTATTGCTGGATGAGCTGGGGAGACCCCCAGCCCTGAGGCCTCAACACAGCCCATCCAAAAGATGTCACTGAAGGCTCCTGGTCTCCTCAAGAGAAAGAATTCAAGGATAGACACAGCAAGGAGATGAGTGACACAGCAGGAAAGTTTATTAAACAAAAGTACACTCTCAAGTAGTGAGAGTAGGTGAGAGAGTGAGAGAGAGAGAGAGAGAGAACATGAGAGCACACTCACATACAAGGGAAAGCTGCATGTGCCCATGCGTTTGGGTCTCCATCTTTTATGGACAGTTGTTTTAACAAGGAGGTGGAATATTCATTACTTGTGGTAGGATTTTTTTGGAAGCTGAGTTTTGCACCATTCTTCCCTATTCGGTCAGGGGCTTCTGGTCTACTTTGTCAGCCATTTTGGGCCTGTCTGGTTTGATCCAGCTTCTTGTGGCTTTGTTTTTGAGCATTGCCAGGACAGGGCTCTGACTTTACCCATAGCTGGCCATGATTTCCTCCTTGCTGGCCTCCAGACATTCTGCTAGAACCGAACTAACTGCCTCCAACATTACCGCTTCTATGATGTTTTCCTGATCTCCTTTGAAAATTGAGTTGCTTCTAACAAGGCAGCTTTTTCAGAACTTTGTGTGATATATTTGTGTATTGTCAAAACTAGGTCAGTTTACGATTATGTTTATGTCTATCACTCCGACAAAGGCAGGAACTCTATTCTTATTCACCTGTGTATTTTTAGAACCTCTTGTAGAGGCCACTTTTAGGCAAATGGGCTTGAGTGATGAAATGTAGGAAGGGCCCACAGCAACCCCCTGACTGAACACAGACAGGCCAATCAGGCAACCCACCTCAAAATATCCACAGGTCCTAACTAAGCAATGGGCTACTTAAAACTAAGCACAGTTACCGAAAAAGGGTAGATTCCATACTTCACCATACCTCCTCATCCTCCCACTTTAAGAACAGCCCCCACCCACTGCCTTTGCAGACAGCCTCTCCTCTGCTGTCCTATCTGTGGCTCCCATGCAGTGTATTCAATAAACTTCTATCTCCTTTGTTCAGCCTCAGGTGATTTCTTTCACCTCCTATGCCATTGGCTTCCACCTAATCGTCGTCCCACATTTGGGGGCCCCCATCCGATGGAGATACCCATTTAGATACCACACCTTCTTCTGTCTGCCATTAGAAGGTGTTTAATAATAATTCATAAATTTATCAGAGTATAAATTATGCTTCATATTTGCATTTTACATTGAGTCCCCTTGGGAGTAGTCTGTTCTCACCTGTGTCCACTTTGAGGGCAGACTCAGATCTCAGTTGTATCTTTCAGAAATCCCAACCTCCCCACAAACAATACCTGAGAGGCCACCTAGTTCATTGCATCAAATCCCCATTTGGTTCTCTGTTCATCATTTCCTCTCCACTCTTCACTCTTTTTCATTCTCTATATTCTCTCCCAAAGCCTCTCTAATCTCTTCTATTGTTTGAAGTAATACAGCTCTGCTTTCCAATCATACATACCTCATGCCACAAAGCAAAGGCTTCAGAAGATGAACCCTTTTCAAAACAGTTATTCAAATAGGCTGGCACGAGGGCATAAAATTCGTTTCCCACCCCAGTTAAGTATTAATCTAACAAAATAAGTCTTCTGAGAGAAAGGCTAGAGGAACTCAGCCACAAAGAAAGATTATTTTTTTTTCAATTTTTATAGATTCTTATTATTTTAGCATAGAATAACAGTCTACCATTTAAATGATTTCTATAGTTAATCACTTTGTGTAATTAATAATTCTTTTCTAATGCAAATAGTCATCAGTTCATTCTTATTAAAATTTGGATTTTCATATATTAGATTTAACAGAATAATTTTATAAAAGATATTTTATGGCTTCAATGAAGCTTAAAAAATGACCCCCTAGAGGTGTATCATTGAAGGATTTACCTTTCACTAATATATTAGTTTAATAACTAATTAATGAGTGCTTACCATGCTTCAAGTTCTCCCCAAAATAAATAATGTTTGAAAGAATGAGTGAATGCAAGAACTAATGGTTGAAAAGGAAGTAAAGAAGGGGTCAGTTTTCCTTAAGTCCTATTGAGTTGGTTTTCATTCTTTCATAAAGTTTAAAGGGCTCTGTCTTTCAAGTAAAGCATTTTTGCATTTCTGAGGAAAATATAAAACCAAATTAGGGGTTTATTAGCATCACAATTTGGTAATTTTCAAGATATTACTAGGCATAGTTATTTTAAATGAGACCTAACTGGCTTGTGGGTACAGACCTTCCTCCCTCCTTTCTGTTTCTTTGAAGTACTCTTGAGCCCAATTTAAGGAGGGGTGCTCTGGAGCTCACCTTGCTTTTCATTAAGTTACTCAGTAAATCCTTGACCTATTTGTTTCTGAACTTCACCTCCTATGAAACTTAATCATTTAGCTAAATTCATAGTGCAGACAATCAGAAAACGTGAGCTTGAGGTTACAAAATAACAGTAAAAGTAATGAAAGAATTTGCAGCCACCCAATTTGCATATGGAAATTTTCATCAGCAGCTCAAGAAATGGCTATGCTGTAATCAGTCAGGCAGCAGCTGCTTAAAATCAATGGTGAAAGCAGCATGCTTTTTTCCCTCCTTTCTGTATGACTTCCCCCAAAACAGATTTAAATCCGTTTTTCTCAGAGTTCTATATTTCTATGTATGTTTCTCTGCTAACTTTTGTTGTTGTTGTTGTCATAATCATTGGATGTAATGTGCTATGACATAATGGATGACTTGGCAACTGAATACCACGTGGAATATTTTAAGTATTTTCTTTATCATAAAAGAAAAAATGAGAGCACCCATACTCTTTTTCTTTTCTTTCTTTTTTTGCTTTGAGAAAACCACCTGATTCTCTTGTTGTGTGTTCATTTATATATCATTTAGGTGAAAATAATATAAATTCATACTAGATTGAGTAAATCAAATGGTATTCATAGAAAAATTGATAACACTTGTAATGGTGGAGCAAAAATCATTTTTAAAATATAAATTATATTTTAACATTTATGTTTGAAAGGAACAAAGGCGTCCTGATCATTCGCTAAAACAATGGTTTTCGGCCTTTTTTGAATCGCCTCTCGAGATTTAGTATTTTGATGCTTTAGGAAAAAAGAACAGATTTAAATAAGATGCTTTGTAATGTACAAGTAAGAAAAAATATTTTCAAGTTGGAAAAATAAGTACAGCTGAATCCACTGGAGATTAGAAAATGGAATTGTGAGTGTCCTTCTTCATCATGAATATAGTGTTTTGGACATTGTGTTTTCAACTTTTTCTTCCTAACAGCTTTCCTTAGGCGTCCCAGTGGTAGAAACATTTTTATGGTCCTCATGATATTTTCTTTGCTTGTGGATGAGGAGAATATTTATAAGGGGACCAAGGGTTGGGACAACTGTATTTGATTAAGAATTTCAGGCTGTCTGTAAGCTGTGGGTGGCATGGCCATGCTTCCTTCACATCTTGCTCTTCAGTACCTCTGATGATAACTGGCACATAAATGGCACCCAATAAATGTAGGTTTTTTGGAACAAAGAGATATTTCTGGTTATATTTGTATATTTGTTCTTGGGCTCACAAGGAAAAAGAAATGTATATATTTTAGTTATCTTTTTTGTGCATATGGTGAAGACACTTACGCGCTACTCTCCTAACAAATTTCTAGTGCACAGTACAATATTATTAACTATAATCACTATACTATACATTAGACTCCCTGCCCTTATTCATTGTATAACTTAAAGTTTGTACTCTTTGACCAGTATCTCCCCCATTTTCCCAGCCTCCAGAATCCTGGCAAATACCATTCTATTCTCTGATTCTGTGAATTGATTTTTTTTTTTTTAAGATTTCGCAAATAAGTGAAATCATACTGTATTTGTTTTTCTGTATCTGGTTTATTTCACTTAGTATAATGTCCCTCCCACAAGTCCATCCAGGTTGTTGCAAATGGCAGAATTTCCCTCCTTTTTAAAAAATGAATAATATTCCATTTCAGGAAGGGGAACTGACTTATCTCTAGCCAGGGCCTTAAACTGGGTCAAGACAGCACAATTGAACAAAAGAAAAAAATATACATATTACATTTGGTATACTTATTTGCTAAACAATCATTTGTAATAAGTGATTTAAAATACTTTAAAGTCAAAACTCAACATGTTTATTGATCTTTAGCTATAGAAAGCAATAAATTAAGGTGGCAATAGCAACAAGGTCTAAGTTTTAATCCTGGTTCTTCCTCAGATAGAGTGATCCTCATCTCTACTAGCTAAGGGGATTGAATTGTGGAGAGGATAGACTTGGATACTACAGAACCTAGGGTTTAGAACAGGATGCTAATGGGAACACAGAAGCAAGAAATTTAGCTAGATTTTGGGGGTGATGTTTATGGATGGCTTCCTGAGAGAAATGATGATACAAAGCTAAGGCTTTGACAGAGTAGCAGTGATGGGCATACACAATTCCTGGCCTATCAAAGTACTCAGTAAATAAAATTTGAATGGACTTCATAAATTTTATTTTCTTCTTGTTCTTTCTCTCTCTCTTTAGTTGTGTATGGCAAGAAATGCAGTTCTTATTTTCTGGATTCTAATAAACTAACTGTTACAGTTTTTAAAAATTATAGCAGATTTTTTTATTCACTCCCAGTGAGACTTGGAGTATATGGCCCTCCCTGTGAATCTGTGTGGGGTTGTGACTTCTTAGAACAATGTAATATAGTAGAAGTGACACTTTGTGACTTCTGAGATTTGGTCAGAAAAGGCCATGCATCCTCTGTTTGTTTTGGGGGGGAATAATTGCTTTCTAGAAACTCTTTAGCTGCCATGGTCCGTGAAACCTAAACCATGTTGAGAATCCATAAAGATGTACTCTAATCGACAGTTGTAGGTGAATCCAGCCTTTATGACGTCCAAGCTCAAGTCCCAGCCTACATGAATGTAGAAGCCTATAGGAGATTCTAGGTTGCATTCACTTAACCCCCATGCATTTGAATCTTCTGAGGTACCAGAGCTGAAATAAGCTATCTCTATGGTACTCTGAACAAATACCTGAACCCAGGAATTTGTTAGCACAATAAATTGTAATTGTTTTATGTAACTAATTTTTAGTTAAATTGTTATGTGTCAATTAATAGTGGAGCACCATTAAATATCTATACATAAAATTATTTTACTTTTTGTTTACATTTAAGAAATTTGAAATCCTAGGTTAACTTCTTGGCTATATATGCAAAAAAACCAATGTTCTCTTTTCCTCATCAGTCATGTAAGAATGTGTTCTAGCAAAAAAGAGTAACACGTGCAACTAAGTGTGTGATATATCCAGGCAACTGAACGTAATTCATTATAGCTGGGTCTTAGAACTTGAGAAGATGAATCGCTAGAAACAAAGCTAGGAATGTAAGTACCAGATCATGAAAGATCTTATAAGTCAATTTAAGAAGTTGAGGTTTATGCTAAAGGCAATGAGAAACTGCTTATTTAAAGCACTTACATCTCCTGATCATATTTATATTTCAGAAAGTTCTGTGTGGATGCTGGATATCAGGAATCAAATCTGAGGATAAAGTGGACACTTACTAGACTGTTTTAGTAACTGAGGTAAAAGATGGTAGAGATCTCATAATAGTGACAGTATAGATAGAAGAAACTTGACAAATCCAGTAGATATTTATCAGGTAGAATCAACAGAATTTTGTGATTTGTTAAATGTAAGCAGGTGGGACATATAGAAAAGTAAAGAATGGCATGGCTAGGGGACAGTAAGCCAGCTGGAGAAAAACAGAGCCGGTTTATATTGGAGGTAGGCAGCAGACAACAAGTGATTTTGATGTGAGGAGTTGGGTTAATAGATTCCCTTTGCTTTTCCAATTAATGGCCTTTAGAGGGCCTTCCCATATTGCCTTTGGGCTTGGTGTGACTTGCTTTGGATAGTGGCCAACCTGACTAAAACAGAGGCTTCAAATGTCTGTAAAGTTCTACCTCCTTGCTTGGATTCCCACTCCATCTTCACAATAAATCTGCTCTAGCCTGCTGGAGGAATGTGAGAGACAAGTAGAGTCAACTTGATTTATTTCATCTGAGACCATCCCAGACCAGCCAGATCCCAGATGACTGAACAGCTAGTCACTGACACATGAGGAAGACCACCTGTGATAAGCTCAGCCTGGTCAAGATCTATATGATTGCCCATAGATTCTTAAATGTTTGTTTTAAGCCACTAAATCTTGGTGTGGCTTTTTACAACACAATACATAGATGATAGTTATTTTGAAGGTTCTGTTTTTGCAATGTACAGAATTGGATTGTGAGACTGGAGCTCAGAAGAAAGTTTTGGCTTTCAGACAGAGCTGCTTGTCAGTATTCAATAGTTCAGCCTTATCTGTGAGTGTCCTGTCTGATTGGTTGGGCTTCTCTTCTGGTTGGTTGATGTGCATCCCTTCTACCCCTTTACATGTAAATATAGATTTTAGAATCATTTGTGTATATGTAGTTAAGAGTCCATGGGAGAGGATAAGACTGTTTACCAGAGTTTAAATGGAAGATGGCTGATGGCAGAATCATTAAGAAAATAATATTTAAGGAATGGAGAGGGTGAAGAAAAAAGGGAGCTCCAAAATATCTGGGGAAGAAACATGTAGTAAGGTAAGAGGAAACCATGGCAAGATCATGTCCATTGAAACCAAGAAGAAAGAATGTTCAAAAAAGAAGATGTGGATAAAACACTACTGAAAAGTTAAATAAGATTGTGGCTGGTGAACTTACCCTGAATTTAGCAACATTGAGGTCATTAATGATCTTGAAGAGGCAATTTCATGTAGTGGTAAAATGATGGAACTGGATTCATTTTGATTCCTGAAGTTTTCTTCCCTCCCTCCTTCCCTCCTTCCTTCACTCCTTCCTTCCCTTCCCTTTCCCTTTTTCTTTTTTCCTTCCTTCCTTCCTTCCTTCCTTCCTTCCTTTCTCTCTTTGTCTCTCTTTCCTTTCTTTCTTTCTTTCTTTCTTTCTTTCTTTCTTTCTTTCTTCTTTCTCTTTTCTTCCTTTTCCTTCCTTTTTCCTTCCTTCCTTCTTCCTTCCTTCCTTCCTTCCTTCCTTCCTTCCTTCCTTCCTTCCTCTTTCTCTCTTTGTCTCTCTTTCCTTTCTTTCTTTCTTTCTTTCTTTCTTTCTTTCTTTCTTTCTTCTTTCTCTTTTCTTCCTTTTCCTTCCTTCCTTCTTCCTTCCTTCCTTCCTTCCTTCCTTCCTTCCTTCCTTCCTTCCTCTTTCTCTCTTTGTCTCTCTTTCCTTTCTTTCTTTCTTTCTTTCTTTCTTTCTTTCTTTCTTTCTTCTTTCTCTTTTCTTCCTTTTCCTTCCTTCCTTCTTCCTTCCTTCCTTCCTTCCTTCCTTCCTTCCTTCCTTCCTTCCTCTTTCTCTCTTTGTCTCTCTTTCCTTTCTTTCTTTCTTTCTTTCTTTCTTTCTTTCTTTCTTTCTTCTTTCTCTTTTCTTCCTTTTCCTTCCTTCCTTCTTCCTTCCTTCCTTCCTTCCTTCCTTCCTTCCTTCCTTCCTTCCTCTTTCTCTCTTTGTCTCTCTTTCCTTTCTTTCTTTCTTTCTTTCTTTCTTTCTTTCTTTCTTTCTTCTTTCTCTTTTCTTCCTTTTCCTTCCTTCCTTCTTCCTTCCTCCCTTCCTTCCTTCCTTCCTTCCTCTCTCTCTTTTCTTTCTTTCTTTCTTTCTTTCTTTCTTTCTTTCTTTCTTTCTTCTCCTTCCTTCCTTTCTTATTCAAAATACTTGTCTCTCTGAGCAGGCTAAATAAATTAGAAATTTGTCTCCTATGATCAGTCAAATGCTCTAAATGTGAATTAATTAGAAAAGAGTGAACTGATAAATTAGACAAAAAAATTTTTTTTACATGCATGACAACGTCTAGTGATTGAATGCATAGTAAGCCTTGCCAAGTCCACCACATTAAAAAAACCTCACATTTAGAACTCATCCACATTCTCTCAACTCTAACCTGATTACAAGGGAATTTTGTTTTTGTAAAGAATAATGAATACACCATGGTTTAATAGCACTATGACAAATTTGAGTTAAGTAGCTTTCCAGTTGTTATAGAGGGCAATAGCTACATTGCATATTCACCAATTACTCCCTCCAGTCTTCCTATCTTCTTTTAATTGTTGCTGACTGAGAGAGGATAGTGAGATAGGGTTTTCTGTCAAAGGAGGCAAGCAACCATTAGACTGTACAGTCACACAGTCATAAGAATAGTGATTCTAAAGGCTTATTCTATGTTCCACAGGTTTTAAAATAGTCTTTTTATGTAGTAGGATATGATCTCTGTCCAATCAGCAAAAATGTTTCTTTAAAATGACTGAAAATAACTTAAAAACATAAATAAAATAGTATCACTTTTTGGAGCACAATGGCAATTTTAAGAAATTTTAGAGAGAGAAAGAGAGCACAGTGGGAGGGGCAGATGGAGAGGGAGAGAAAATCCCAAGCAGACTCCATACTGAGTGTGGAGCCCAACGTGGGGCTTGATCTCAAAATCAAGAGATTNGATATGATCTCTGTCCAATCAGCTAAAATGTTTCTTTAAAATGACTGAAAATAACTTAAAAACATAAATAAAATAGTATCACTTTTTGGAGCACAGGCAATTTTAAGAAATTTTAGAGAGAGAAAGAGAGCACAGTGGGAGGGGCAGATGGAGAGGGAGAGAAAATCCCAAGCAGATGCCATACTGAGTGTGGAGGCCAACGTGGGGCTTGATCTCACCATCAAGAGATTACAATTTGACCTGAAACCAAGAGTTGGAGCTCAACACTTAAAACTATAAGACACTTTTATCATTGAAATTCCTTCAGGAAAAATTGATTTGGCACTATCTAGTGGATTACTTATTTTACGCTTTCTGTGATAAGCAATTTTTATTATGTTTGATTTATTAACATTATAATAGTTATTAGTAGAATGGGTTATATTCCTTTATAATTAGAAAAATCTTTATTTTTAAAAACCCATTCTAATTTTCCAATTTTAAGCTTTTTTATTGGATTCTGTAATCATTTATCCATTATATTTTATTAACCTTAAATATATTTTAAGATTTATTTTTGCTAAAAGTAAAAAAAAAATAATTATCTTATTTTGTTTTATTTAAGTATAATTGACACACAATGCTACATTAGTTTCAGATGAACAACATAGTGATTCAACAATTCTATACTTACTTTATTAAAGTATAGTTGACACACATTGTTACATTAGTTTTAGGTGTACAACATAGTGATTCAACAATTCTATACATTATCCTGTGCTCACCTCAAGCATAGCTACCATCTGTCACCATGCAAGACTATTACAATACCATTGACTATATTCCTATGCTGCACATTTCATTCCTGTGACTTATTCATTCCATAACTGGAAGCCTGTACCTCCAAGACTATTTTCTAATATTAACAGATTTAAATGTGGTTTACCTTTTTTATTTCATCATCTGGCTTTGCATGTTGTTTATTTGCTTGTTTTGATTGCTAGTTTCTTCAGCTGCTAACATTTTTAGTTCATTGCTTTTTTTTTAATTCTCTCTGTCTCTCTGTCTCTGTCTCTCTCTTTGTCTCCTTTTCCTTAGCTCCACCACCACATAAAGTTTTATGTGTGGAGTTTCCATTTTCACTAATTTACAAATACTCAGATACGATTCCTTTTCATTTTATTATGATGGAAATATGTCATGATTTTTGGTTAAGCTTTAAAATTACCTGTATATGCATAAATAGTGATTTTTCATACATAATGCTCTTGGGATATCTATAATCATCTTTAGTTTTTTTCTCCTATAAAAATATAAAAACAATATTTTTCAAAACTGTTGCTGAAAAATAAGAGCTTTGGAGTCTGTAGGTCTAATTTAAATCTTAACTCGGTTCCTTGTTAACACATTAACCTTGGGGAATTTTATTTCTGATAACCCATTTTTTCTGTGTGGAATGGTAATGGTCAAATCTCTATTGCTGGGGTTTGTGGTGTGTGTGTTTGTGCATGTGTGTATGTGTTGAGGGGAGAGAGAGAGAGAGAGCAAGAGAAACAGAGAAACACTGGATTTAAAATGCTATGTTCTTAAAACCTAAGAAGTGGGTACTAACTATGCAGAATTAGTGATGATTACTATCTACCAGGCACTGCTCCAAATATTTTGTATGCATTAATTCATTTAATACTATACCTACCTGTAAAGTAGTTATAATTATTAATCTTCATTTTGTTGGTAAAGAGTATGAAGAATAGAATAGTTTAGTGAAATCGTCCTTAGCCTTTTTAATACTCCAAATTGGAGTAGTCATGCTTTTTGTGTCAGTTTTCCCTATAAATTATTTGGTTTGTATTGGTTATCTGTGCACATTCAAAACATTCAGAGAGAACACAGAGGAAAGTAAATCTATCTTGCTTAGATTCACCCAATTTTGCTCCTCTAAGGTGTCCATATTAAACAATGTATTCTTTCCTTCTTGTCTGTGTGTCCCTATCTTTCTTTAAAAAAATCATACCTTTTTAACATTAGGAAATCACTAATGTGATTTGCTGAATAAATATATTATAGCTGATAATCCTAAAAGATGCTGAAAGGATATTTGCTAACATTCAATATATACTCTTTACCTAAACATGTTATTAGCAAGAGAAGAGTTGAAGAGAATTTTCCTTAACTTTCTAAAGGGCAATTAATAGAAAACGATTAACTACCTTTTAAAAACTTGTTTTTAAATAGGCTTCAATACTCAACACTTGTGCTAACTGGTTTTAGACCAAAAGGAAGGACCTCATATTATCTATTTATTGTCAGTTTTACCTCTTGCTCTGGGAGAAGAGATATCTAGTTAAATCCTAATTGTCATGTAAATTATCTATCATTTAAAAGAAGCTTTATTAAGGTACAATTGTCAATTAACTACACTTAGTTTAAGTGTACAATTTGATTTTGACGTATGCATATATCTGTGAACCCATTATCACAATTAAGATAATGAAATTACTTATCACTGCAAGAACTTTTCTTTTGTTCATTATCCCCTCCCTTCACAACTCTCAAAATCTCACCCTTACCCTAGGTGATCACCCCTCTGCATTTTGTTGTTATAGATTAGTATGCAATTTATAGGATTTCATATACATCAAATGACAAAATGTATCTATTTTTATCTATGTTCTTTGACTCAGCATTGTTACTTTAATACTTATCCATATTATAGCAAATATCAATATTTCATTCTTTAAACAAACATTTAAATATTCATTATATGGTTATACCACAGTGTGTTTATCCATTCATTTATTAATAAGTGTTTACATTGTTTCCAGTTTGTGGTTCTTACAAATAAAGTTCTATGATCATTTGCATTTAACTATTTGTAGAGACATACATTTTGTTTCTCTTGTGTAAATACCCGGGATTTGAATGACTGGCTTATATGGTAGGTCTACGCGCAATTTCTTACAAAGCTGTCAAATTGCTTTCCAAAGGGGTTACACAAATTACTATTCCCAAAAGCAGAGTATGAGAGCTCCCAATACTCTGCATTCTTACCAAGACTTGGTATGGTCATCTGTGTAGTTGTACTGAAGTCTAACTTACCATTTTTTCTATGACATATCATATTTTTTATATTTTTTCTAAATGCAATCTTTCTATAAATTGACAAAGTTTTGCTACTGTGTTTTCTTCTAGAAATTTTAGTTTTAGGTTTTATACATAACTCTAACATCTATTTTTACTTAATCTTTATGATCTGATAGTTCATTATTTCTGTGTGAAAAAGTCCCAACTCTTCTCTTGTAAGGTATGAATCAAATTTCTTTTTTTAAAATAAAATATTCATTTTTTTCCAGTGCCAGTTGTTAAAAATATTTTCTTTTCTCCACTGGCATGCCTTGGCATTTTTGTTGAAAATAAGTTCACTGATATGAGGATTTATTTCTGGAATCTTTATGCTATTTGATTAGTCTAATTGTCTATCTTTATGTTAATGCTGTACTGTTTTGATTCCTTTGGCTTTGTAAAAAGTCTTGAAATAATTAGCCCTCCAACTCTGTTCTTCTTTTTTCAAAGTTTGTTCTAGGTTATTTGTATTCCATATGAATTATAGATCCAACTTGTCAATTTCAATAAAATAGGCTCCTAAGACTTTTATTGAGATTCCACTGACTCTAGAGATCATTAGAGAAGAACTGACACTTTAATCAACATTAAATATCCTGACTCATGAATATGGCAAATTCTTCACTTATTTGGGTCTTCTTTAATTTTTCTTTGAACTGTTTTGTAGTTTTCAGTGTAAAGATCTCACACATCTTTTGCCAAATTAGTTACTAAATTTTCATACATTTCAATATTATAATTCTTTTAATTTTCAGTTTTTCTTGCTAGTCTATAAAAATACAATTTGTGCTTTACATTGATTTGGGGTCCTGATACTTTTTAAACTCACTTATTAGTTTCACTAGTTATTTTGTAGAATCCATCTGATTTTCTACATGCAATCATATCATCTGGGAATAAAGAGAGTTGACATCTTCCTTTTCAATTTGAATACCTTTCTTTCTTTCTCTTTCTTGCCTTATTGACCTGTCTAGAGCCTGTCCTGCAATGTAGAAGTAATAAGAGCAGACATTGTTGTCTTAGTTTTGACTTTAATAGGAAATTATTCAGTCTTATACAAATCTAATATTAGCTCTTTTTTTCCATATATGCCCTTAATCAGGTTGAGGAAGTGTTCCTAGTTTGCTAGCCTTTTTTTTTTTTTTTATTGAGTAATGGATGTTGAATTTTGTGAAATGACTTTTTCTGTTTCTACTGATATGATCATGTGGTTTTTCTTTTATGTATTTTTTTATTTTAATATGGTGAGCTACATTGTTTTTGTTGCTGTTTGTTTGTTTTTAATAAGGCCCTACTTTAAATTTGGGATAAATTCCCATTTGTCATAATGTTTCACCCTTTTCAAAATACACTTTTTTTAAGAGAAGTTTTATGTTTTCAGAAAAATTGGGTAGAAAGTACAGAAAGTTCTCATATACACTATGTCTCCTGACACATTGTTTCCCCTATTATTAACATCTTACATTAGTGTGGTACATTGTTAAAACTGATGAAAAATATTAATTATTATCAATTAAAGTCTACAGTTTACATTAGGGCTCACTCTTTGCACTGTACAGGTGTATCAGTTTTGAAAAACGAAAAATGTCCCGTGTACACCAATTCATGATCAAAGGACATAGTTTCACCGCATTTAAAAATTCCTGTGCACCACCATTCATCTCTCCTTTCCTCCTGCTTCCAGTGTCCTGATGAACACTGAGTTTTTTACTCTCTATAATTTTACATTTTCCAGAGTGTCATATAGCATTAAATCATGTGGCATGTAGCCTTTTCTCACTGGCTTCTTTCACATACCACTCTGCATTTAAAGTCCTTCCATATCTTTTCGTGGTTTGGTAGCTCAGTTCTTTCTTTCTTTTCTTTTCTTTTTTTTTTTTTTCCAGAGTAATATCCCATTGTATGGATGTATCAAAGTTAGTTTATCCATTTACCTATTGAAGGATATCTTGGTTGCTTCCAATTGGGGGCAATTATTAATAATGTAGCTATGACAATGTGTGTGCAGGTTTTATTTTTATTTTTTAAGATTATTTATTTATTTATTTATTTGAGAGAGAGAGCACAAGCAGAGTGAAGAGCAGAGAGAGAGGGAGAAGCAGACTCCCCGCTAAGCAGGGAGGCCAAAGCAGGGTTCATGATCCCAGGACCTGGGATCATGACCTGAGCCAAAGGCAGATCCTCAACTGACTCGCCCCAGATCAAGAGTCAGATGCTTAACCGACTGAACCACCGAGGCCCCTCTGTATGCAGGTTTTAGTTTTCAATTAATTCGGTGAATAACTGGGTGTGCACTTGTTGAATTGTGTGTTAAGACTATGTTTAGCTTTGTAAGAAACTACTAAACTATCTTCCAAAATGGCTGTACCATTGTGCATTTGCACGACCAATGAATAAGAGTGCCTACTGACATACGTCTTTTCCCACATTTAGTGTTGCTAGTGTTTTGGAATTTAATCATCCTAATAAGTATGCAGTGGTTTCTTGTTGTTTTAACTCATAATTCCCTAATGCTATATGATGCTGAACATCATTTCATAGGCTTCTTTGCATCTATATATCTTCTTCGGTGAATTACCTGTTCAGATTTTTTGTCCATTTTTTAAATTGGGTTATTTTCTTGTTAAGTTTTAAGAAGACTTTATATATTCTGGACATCAAATATTATGTTTTAGATAGCAAATGTTTTCTGTCAGACTGTGGCCTGTCTTTTTATTCTTTTAATGGTACCTTCACAGAGCAGAAGTTTTTATTTTAATGAAGTGTGATGCCACAAGATAGCATAATTGAAGGTCTCCTGCTTGTATTCCCCCACAGCAACAAAAATTTGGCAGCCATCCACAGACAAAAGTGCCTTTGTGGGAGCTTTGGGATCCAGACAGGAGCTTGTAAAACCCCTATGAAGCCCAATACTAAAGAGGACTTTTTTTTTTTTTTTTTGAGAGGTCTCTGCACGGGTGACAGGCTCACTGACTGTGGTCCCACCACAGACCTGCACAGTTCTATCTCCTTATGGACTCAACTATAATCTATTTAGCCTTGGTTCTGCCTCTAGCACCATCTACACTGGGACCTAGGAAGATTTATACCTGTCTGTGCCTCAGGTAACAGGCCCACAGACCTCTGTCTCATCTGTGGACTCTGTAGTGGCCTGTGACTCAGCTCCAGCCCTGCTCAGCAATGGTTTGGGGGCAGTTCTGACCATCCAGAGAACTTGGAAGGAGATATGCTTCCCTATGGCCCCAGAGACACTTAGGTCTATGATATCTTCTGAATTAGTTTTGATCACAATTTTTATCTGATCCATGGCATATTCGCTAGAGAATGTTTTTTATCTGCCACTATTTTTTTTTTGCCTATTTTTTTGCCTATTTTTTCTCCCCTCCCCCATTTTTTCTTTTCAGTACCTTCATATAAAGTTCTTACTAATTCTTGTTTTCTTAACACTTACTGTGAAATGGGGTGAGTTCTTACTGGACAAGCTCTTTGAAGGAGGCTACTGTGAGGTTGTGGACACAGATGATTTCCATGCTAGCAGCAGTACGTTAAAGTTCTTTATAAGATATATTTCTCTGTCTAAACTTTTACTTCCCTCAACCAACAGAAATTGTCAGCTGTAGTGTTAATTTTAGTGCAGAATATTTGTCTTTCTCTCTTCTTTCCTCTGAGACTGCTCCCTGGAGGCCATACAGAAGTATGTAGCTTCTTGTGAATCTTCATATCTTTATTTTTGCTTACTCTTTGGGACAAACTTGATCGAGAAGAAGTACTGCCAATATCCCACGTACTTTCTTGTTATCATTCAAAATAAGTATCTGGCTTTTGCCCCTGAGTGTGACACCTCTATTTAGAGAACACTGTTCTACCAGTTTCTTTCTCAACAGCTGTCTGCATACAACATTACTCTTACTTAATTTAGCAGCTCTTCCTTTTTTATCATTGTTTAGAACTATATGTGTATTCTAGTTCTGCAGATGATAAGAGTTTTCATTTTGTTTTATCTCCTTTTATATTTAGGGAGATCTTTGGTGAAGAGGACAATATTATCTTTATTGGTGCCATATTTCCTCTCTTTCTCATTTATTTCAGATGAGTGTTACTTAGTCAAGGTTCTGCTAAAAGCTGATTGCATTGCTGGAGAGTCATTAATTAATTGATTTCTTCCTCTACAGAAAAAAAAATTCTGGGAAGGATAAACTGTAGGAACTGGAGAGACCTCATCACCCCACATGTATAAGAAGTAATTAAAACTTTATAATGAAAATTTACACCTATGACAGTTCAATGTAATGATTGCAGTTCAAACATTGCCCCAACCTCCAGGGAATTATCCTTTTTATAAAAAATTAACTACTGAGTTAAGTGAGGAAAAAGTGGAATTTTAAAGTTAGGTTTTGGCTTTAAGCAATTTAGAGAAGATTAAAAAAAAAGCTATTATTTATTGAGCATTTACCATGTGCAAGTTACAACTCTATGTCTTTGATAAGAATGGGCTCACTTTCATTTTAACCTATGAGGTAGATACTATAATCATTCTCAAATTACAGAAAACCAAACTAAGATTTTGTGAGGTTATGTAACTATCCTAAAGGAACATGTTTCATAAATGATAAAACAAAAAATACAATCAACCACTGCCAAAAACGGTCTTGAGGCAAAAGCAAGTGACATTTCACATGCATTTACTCTTTCATCCATTTATTTATCCCACAAATATATGAATGTGTACTCAGTACTAGGTAATGTTTAGGTTTTAGGGGCATGGCAATAAAAGAATTAAAATAGTCTCTGTCCTTAGTGAATTCACAGTTGAGTTGAGAAGACAGACACCCATCAAACAGTAGCACACAACATAAAAAATAACATCTGTGATGACATTTGTAAAAGAAAAGTATATGATCTGCAGAAGTATCTAATATGGAATTCCAGCTATTCTGATGGTATTGGCTAATGTAGAAAATTCAGCTTTGGAATGAAGTGTGAAGGATATAAATAGATAAGTTGGTGATACTTACTGGTGGGGATGGTTAAATAGGCTATCAGTATTGAGGAGGGCACTTGTGATGAGCACCTGGTGTTGTACGTTAAATGATGAATCACTAAATTCTATACCTGAAACTAATATTACACTGTATGTACACTAACTGAAATTTAAATAAAAACTTAGAAAAAATGGATTAAGTCAGTAAAGGGGTTGAGGATAAAGTTCCAATATAAGAAACAGCAGAGCAGGTACAAAAGCCCTAGAATAGGAGCACATCATATTTGAGGAACTAAAAGAAGGTCAGTTTGCCAGGAACTCAGAACAAGGAAAAGGAAATGGTGGTTAATGAGGTGGTTACTGGGATCAGACTATGATACTTTGTATCCCATATTAAGCATCTTGGGTTTTGTCATAAGAGCATGGGGAGCTAGTGGAAGTTTTAAGCAGTAGGGTGAAATATATGATTAACCTGTCTGCAATGTGATCTTTTCAAAGGTAGGCTGTTTGAAGAATGTGTCAGTATCTAAGGAGAAAGATGATGGTTCCTTGGACTGAAAGGAGAAAATGTAGATGGAGAGAATTAAATAGAATAGAGACATATTAAGTATGTTAAATTGAAAAAACCTGATGATTGATGGGCTATGGTAAGATAAAGGAATGAGTCATTGATGATAACTGCCAAGTTTTTGATGGAAGAAACTTAAAGAAAGATAGTGTCATTCATGAAGCTAGAGAACAGTAGAAGGAAGATCATATTTTCTTGCATAAAGTCACTGGTACATTTTTGGAAATCGTGAGTATAAGATACCTTGGACATTCAAAGCACAATGTCAAGTTGGGTTTGATATGCATGTCATAAACTCAAAGGTTAGGTTTTAGCTAGATATTCATGTTGGTGATCATTGACACCATAGTTTCAGAAGAAATAATTTAAAAAGAGAAGAATGCCAAGCATAATTTTAAAGGCATTCCAACGTTTAAAGGCTAGGTAGAAGAGATGAAGCCTAGAAGCAAAAAAGAGAAATGGCAAGAGTTAGAAGAATCAGAAATGTGTGTTAGCACAAAAGCGTAGAAAGTTCAATACTCCTTGACATTAGTTAGGCATTAAAATTCCTGCTTCCCCTCATGGAAAGCTCTTCTCTCATTTACCTACATGCTTACTCCATCACTAACTTCATCACATTTTCATTGAAAACTTTCCTTATCACTATTTAAATTTTAATTTCTCACCCAAACTCACCCAGGGCAACTCTTTATTTCTCTGCTTTATTTATTTCCATCTGATATGCTACTTATTTAGGTTTTTTTTTTTTTTTCACTGTCTGTCTCCTCCCTACCCCTCAATGAGTTATGGTGCTTGTAACCTTTGTTCACTGCAGTATCTCCTATACCTAGGTTAATGTCTGGCACATAGTATACCCTCTAGAAATTAATAAGTACTGATGAGTGATTAAATGAACAGTGATAAATATCACTGAGAGGGCGAGTACATAAATCAAGAATTGGCATGTGTTGACTAGGCTTGATGTAGTTGTAACAGTGGCCAAACTGGAGTGAGTTGGAGAGTGAGTGATAGGCAAGCAAACAAACAAAGTGAATAGTTGTCTAAAAAGGCAACTCTTTTTACAAGTATGGTTACAGAGAAGGAGAAAAATGAATACGATAATAATTGGGTAAGATGGGAACACTGGATAGAAGGAAACTCTTCATCTCTCCCCCCCCTTTTTTTTAAATGGACAAAAAATTGGACATGTTTAAAGTGCCATTAGGTAGATGCAGCTGAGAGAAAGCAGTTGAACACAGAGAAGACAGTAATAAACAGAAATGACATTTGAAGACAGGAAAGAAGGGGTCATTAACATACTCAGATTCTGGGGAAGACCCATGGAGGGAGTGGTCTTTGGAGGAGGGGGAGGACTCAAGGATGTGGGAGGATTTGGGAGATTATCTACAATGTTAAGTGGTAGAAGTGAGGTAAGATCTCTGTGAGGTGGCACTCTAAAGGTGTCTGGGGTTAGTGATATGTTTTAAGTGAAACATTTGAAAAGAAGATTGAAAATAGTAGCTTGAGAGTGTGGTAGAGAGGATTGAATACAGAAATATGTTAGATTGGCTCTGGACAGTGTGGAATAGGCACAAACAACTTGTACTAAATATAAGTAGAAAGACATATTTTGGTTTTAGGAAAACTTTTTAATCGATAAAATAAGGCAGCTCATAATTGAAAAATCTATAAAAATGAAACAATTGATAATTTGGAACTCAGTATTTTGGAAATTTGGAAAACAGCATTTTCTAAATTTATTTAAAATAAGTCCCTTATGTCAAATTGCAAGGATAAAATATGGATCTTATTTCTAAAAGTTTATTCTTTCTTCCAAAAGCATTTCCAGGTTGCTGAGTTTGAAGGTACATAAACTTATAATATTACATTTGAAAAATTAAATTTCTCTCTCTATGGACATGTACCCATCTACACATACTCATAAAGGCAAATGATGCATTGTTGATGTTTGATTTTAGTTTGTGTTACATTTTAACAAAACAAAACAAAATAACATGGTTTGACATGTTTTCCTAATTGTTTTGAGTATGTAATTTAAATAAACTGCTCCATCTCTAGCATTCCAAATGATATAACTTTCTCCAGAATTTGATCTGTCATTCTTCCAATTAGAAAAAGCCCTGCAGCCGCGCTATAGAATGGCTTTATAATATATCTCAAGCTTTAACAAGGAACTATTTGATGTATTTCAATTATGGTGTACAAAGTAGCATCTTCTTAATTAAAGAAGAAATTTCATTTTGAGGCTCTTTAAAGTGCTATTAAAGTTTATGTTTGAAAGCCTCCTGTTAAGATGAATCTGCCCTCTGTATTTAGTGAATGGATAAGGAGCATTTGGGCTGCAGGAGAAAAATAGCCAAGAAAGGATGCTAAATACTACTGAGATTGGAGAATAAAATTTGGTTATAAAAGGATGGCTTCTAAGAGACCAGACTGCATATCAGTAAATATTTAAACATAGTTCTATCGGCAGTAATTTTTTAGATCATAATAATCTGGAAAGGACAAAAATTTCTTTGAAATTGAGGATAAGGAATTAAATGATGAAAATTAAGGGTGATGAATGCTGTCTGACATGGTGATCCTGGGGGCGTGCTCAGGAGAAATCCCATTTTATATGTATCCTGTAAAAAAATTAAAGAAAATAAAAATAAACTGGTATATGGTCCCCTTGAGAGATACACACAAATCAAAATCCCTGAATAAAAGTTAAGCCATAAAATACATATGTGACTCTAGCTTAGATGGAACAAATATAATTTTTCCTCTTTTCTCCAAACTAATTTTGCACATTCCAAATAAAGCTTTGGACGAGTGCTCTGGCGGTGTGTATTTTTAGGCTTCAAGAACTTCTAACGTAGACAAGATGGTGCAGCTGACAGTGCTCATGGCTGATGACAACACCGATTTTAAAGGTTGTTGGCTTGCTAGTGAGAGTGAACAGGAAATGGAAGACTTGTGCTATATAGGAAAATACTATATATGAAGCATTAAGAAAGAATGTTCTTTACTCAATATAAACATTTACCTACATGTTTAGATATACACACACACGCATAGCATTCACCCATCCAGCATTGCAAGTGCATTAATATTTACCAACTGATCCTACTGTCTAATGATTTACTGATAAAAAGGAAAGTTAGAGAAGTCCGTTTATTAAATGCTTCGGCACACTGTTGATATATCCTAACCATATCTTAATACCTAATAAAATCTGAAGAGTAACTGCTAATCATTAAAATTGACATTAGTTGTTTTCAAATATCTCACTGATGTAACCCCTGGATCTTTTATGGTGAATGTAGGAATATTATAGAATGCATATACTCTTCCAGAAATTATATGAACTGTATGTTACTGTGATTGTAGTTTACTTTTCTCTTTCTTTAGATGTACTATCTTTCTTAGTATCTAATTGCATAAATTCTCTCAAAATGGAAGAAATATTTTAAAATTCTACCAGGAATGCCTTCCTGCCTTATGCTTTTAAGATGATTAATGGATAAGTCAGTAACGTAAAATAGAACATCTCTGTTTTGCATGTACTCTGATACCAGTGTGAATATACGGTTTTCTTGGAAAGCAAATTGATCACTAAACTGTGAAATTTTGTGCAATACTATGTTTTGTTTTATAGTATATATTCTCCAAATGATACCACAATCACTATATAGGATATGAGAAAATCTTTTTTTTTTTTGGGATAGGCTAATACCTCGCCATTGTGGTGGGAACCTTTGGAAATTAAAAATGGAGAATTGTTGCATAAAGAAATGCATTGTTGGGGTTATCCAAAGTGATAAGTCTGAGGCTATTGCAATGTGAATTTCTTTATCATTTCTCAATGTTCAATTCTGCTTTAAAAAGAAAATGGTATGGATGAAACTCATCAAATTTGTTACGTTATAAATACATGATATGGTATGTTAAAAATGGGGTGGAGGAAAGTAGATAAATTTAAAACTCATGAAGATATATATATATAATATATATATGCCAGATGCGGGGCTAGATCCCAGAATCTTGGGATCACACCCTGAGCTGAAGGCAGACGCTTAACAACTGAGTCACCCAGCCACCCCGTCTTTGAATTTTTTCATTTAACCACAGCCCTGGTTCTTCTAATTAAAAACATATAGTTATATATAATGTCTGTAATTAATATAAATACATGTTACACAGGTAGCATATAATACATGTAATTAAAATATTATGCCGTTAGTGAGAATGGTTCATATGATCCAGAGCTGGGGTATAATGAATATTGAGTAGCCAGGATTCAGATAGCGTGGTTTTTCTTCCACTTGTACCTTATCCTAAGTGTGTTAACTTACTCAAGCTTTACTATTGCTTCTTAAATTGATTTAATAGCCTGTGATCTGAGTGCTTTCATTCAGTCTGTGAGCCTTTCCATTCCGTGACAATAATGTTCCATAGTGAATTGTGCGGTAGTTACACTGGGAAGCCACCACTGAGTCAAGTTACTTTCCTACGTAACAACTACCTCTATAAATGAAGCAGCGTCCATATCTCTACAGACCCTATGGTAATCCTTGTATGCAGTTTGAGTTTTTAATTCACCCACCCTCAAAACTTTCCTAGTCATCAAAAACAAAACAAAACAAACAAACAAACAAACAAAAAATCTTGTCTTCATATGGCTATGGTTTCTTTCTAGGACACAAAATAAATATAATTTTATCAAAAGAACATTTGGGTGTCCTGAAATCTAACAAGGTACTTTTTCTGGGAAAAAAATAAGACTCCTATGCATATCCATGGTATCCTGTTTTATAGTATTCATTTATAGTATAGATGACCTCTCTCCTTTGTTAGAGTGCAATATTTTTAAGAATGTATCTATCCTTGACTAGGAAGGAGGTGTATAAATATCAGAAAATATGAAAAACAGTCAATTCTTGCTGAGAGACTGCTAGTCTGATTAGGTCAATGACCTTTTATGTCACACAAAAGGGCAGGAAGGGCCCACTGGGTCTCTAATTTTCAGGTGTACTTTTTATCTAGGATTTCTTGATGATACAATAGTAAAAAAAATTTCTTTCAGGACACTGATAAGGCCCTATTGCATATAAATTGTGAATTGGGCAAATTATTTAATATATTAATGATTTCTCTTACGACTTACTATACATAGTAAATGAGATGTTTTATGTGGAAAATCTTTAAAAACTGTAGAATAATATACAGTTGTTATTATATTGTATTCTATACCAGGCTGACTTTCCAATACTGAAAATGATGTTACTTTATTGGGGCCTATGGCAAGGACGCAATTGATTTTCTCCCTGTGCAAGTTTTTGCATTATGGTTGATTAAAACTGCTCTCTCTCTCTCTCTTTCTCTCACTCTTTCTCATAAAATCTTTAAAAAAAAAAGAAAAGAAAAAACATTATGCCAAACATTTTGCAAAATGTAAAAGTAAGTATAGACCACTGAATTCCCTCATCACACTGTTGTCAAATGTGGAATGTGTTTAGAATGTTAAAAGGGATAATTAACAATGGAGTATCTCTACTTTCCATCACAACACATCAAGAGCATCTACCACTCTTCACACGAAAGAAAGAAAGAAAGAAAGAAAGAAAGAAAGAAAGAAAGAAAGAAAGAAAAACCTAGAATGCAAATTCCATGTAACAGTCTTAAATTTGGTATACTTCATTCTCATTCCATGCCCGTAACGTTGGAATCCACACTTATTTTCTCTTTTTTCACTACGTTCTTCCTCTTCTGCCTCCTCTCTTCTTTACCTTCCCATTTCTTTGACATGGTCTTGGCTTTAGTCACTTTAAACTCTATTGTGATTATTATCGTTAGGAAAAATTACTTGCCCCCTAAGGATTATGTAACAGGCTATCTGGAAAAAAGATACAAAAATACATTCTACACTGTTATTACCTTTACTATGTTCATGGCAAATTTCTGCTTGAGCAGTTTTGAAAACAATTACATTTTGACCTTTTGAGTTTGATTTTCTTTCCCAAAAAACTCAGCCTAATAATGTAGTATAAAATATTCTCATATCTAATAACTGAGTAAGTAAAATTTAAGGACTTTTTGAAGAATGATTAATCTTTCTCTTTTTAGAAACATTTTTTCATGGATTTCAGGTTCTCAGTAATGTCTGTTAAATAGTAAAAGGATTAAATGAACAACCAGGTGCACTGCTCAAGTTTCTGCCCACTGGGAGGATTTCCCTTCACCACTGTTTTTCAGGGATGTCCCAGAGAAGGATTGTGGTGCTGGGGTTGTTCACTTCCAGGTGGTACCTATTTGCCTAAAACCAGTAAACCAAACCCAAGTTTTCTTTTCTTCTATCAGCTGATTGTCAGGAACTCACCATGAGGCCATATGTGTAGACTATGGCATCAGAAGGTAATGTAGCAGAAGTGGGGACCACAGACATTCGGACCATTTCATCATGTAACTTATTTGTGCCTTCAGGGCCTGTGCAAGCCTGCTGTCATATATATAACTTCCATGAATTGCTGCTGTGCCTGCCCAAATTTATAGCTTAGTGGATCAGATACCACCAGTTCATGATGGTCGGTTCAGGTCACATGGTAACTTGATGGCCTATGGTTAAGCGTTCAGTCTCAACTACGGTCTAAAAACAAGCCAAAAGCCATTTACAGTTATCCACAGAAGATGGGAGGGCCTTGCTTCAAAATCCTGAGTCTGCAATGTGATTCCCCTATAGGAGCCTGCTAAAGCCTCCAAACAGCATCTGTATTTGCCAGTGACACTTCGGGCACCATTGGATCTGCTGGAACCAGCCAAGCATCACCTCACATCCTTCAAATCGTGATGGCGGCATGATTTCTGCACTCTCTCCAGGTATGCAATATTGCCACTTGAGTTATTCAAAATTTTTGTTTTGTTTTTGATTCATTATTTCCTAAGTAGGAAGTGGTGAACCTATTCATTATAATATCTGATGTTCTATACACAATACTATGTGTTTTCAAAACCCATAGAACTTTACAGTGAAGAAAGTGAACTTTAATGTATGCAGATTTAGGAGATTGGGGGTTACCAGAATGGAGTGCAGACCGTGACAAAGCAATCTAACTATATTGCAAATGTACAAAACATTATCATTTAGGAGTGTGTGTTTGGGGAAAGTACTGCACTAAGTAACTTTGAAAAAGACTGGAGTACATAAGACTAAAGGCAAAAGAAACTTAGATAAGCAAGGTACACTAGTTGATGAAGTCATTTCCCATGGGGGTATAGGTTAGTAATTCTCATGCTCCTGAACATGAATGCTAGAATTGAACAACTGAGTCAATGAAAGTTGTGAGCCGGGTTTTTCATGGTAGGCATGAGAAGTTACAGATAATCAAGAGTAGGAGGCTAGAATGATCCACCTGGTCATGGATAGGCATAAGCTCAAGTTTAGTTTAATACAGATACAGATGGGTTATGGTTAGAAATATTTGTAAATAGGTTTATACACATGGGTAAGTATAAGCACATATATTTTATTTCTTTAGCTGAAAGGGCCTAAAAGCACTATAGTACCAATCAGCACAGCTAGAGCCAAATTCTTGGTTTCTGGTACTGTTCTCCAATAAAAGAACCAGGGATTCTTAGAGAAATAGCTGAATCTAAGACTGTGGCAAGTAGTGTACATATGAGCCTGGGGCATCCTGCAGTGTCAGAAAGTAAAGAAGAGCTCAAAAACAGTAGCAATAACCACACAATAACAACACACAATTATGGAAATATGCAAAGGGTCTCAGGAGCTACCTGAATGAGCTCCTAATGGCTGAAGTTGGAGCAATCTTAACAAAAATATAAATAAAGTTATATTGGATTTTAACTCAAAGTATAAAATAAAATGTTTCCATATTTGCATAAATGATTACATATACAAATATATAAGGGAGAATAAATATATCTCCCTATCAGAAGAATTCCAAATAGTTTATTTATGTAGATAATCCTACCTCAAAGTGCGGGAAGATATAATTCCCTACCCCGTAAGTGGGGAACATAGGCTACACATAGTGACTTTCTTCCAAACAATACAATATGGAAAGGGCTAGAAAAGATTCACTTTCCAGTGGAGAATTCTGACAAACATTATCTCAGTCAGGTGATGAAGGTTAACATCAATAGTGATATCTACAGTAAAATAGTGACAATTATATTCTCTTGATAAAATGTAGTGAAAATGGCACTTTCCTTCTGTGGTCTTCCTCTTAAAGGCACACAACCCAAGTGTAATCATGAGAAAAATACCAGACAATCCAAATTTAGGGATATTCTCTATAATATCTGTTTAGTATGCCTACTCCTTAAAGCTATTTGGTCATGAAAGGCAAGGGAAGTCTGAGAAACATAGCCAAAAGGAGCCTAAGGAGACATGATGGCAAATATAATGTAGTATCGTGGATAGGATCCTGAAACAGAATGACGTATTGACTTGAGTTAGTAACAATGTATTGATATTGGTTCATTAATTGTAACAAATGCACCACACTAATATAAGATATTAACAGTGGAAACTGGTGTGAGGTATGTATGAATTCTCTATACCATCTTCACAGTTTTTCCATAAATCTACAGGTGTAGTAAAATGAGAAAGACAGAAAAATTTGGGCACTTAAAACTGATTTGAAGAATTTGCATGGAGGAAATTAATGACGAAAAGTCTTAATTCCTGACTTATGTATCATATCTATGCTTTAATCTACATGAGTAAATCATTTTTTATATCTTAGGCTTCATACACATGTTAGTGCATCTCGTATTGTCCTCTGATCTAGAGCATAGAACTGATCTTAATGGAATCAAGGTATAGGCAATATTATATTTAAAAGTGCCTGATTCTTAGGAAGTATCCCCAAATTGTTAGATTCCTTAATATGGACCATCGACTTTTCTAATGGGAGGAATTATAGGATTGGATATCGTGGGTATAGATTATTCTCCATTTAAATCGTGGTTCCAATGTTACTAGTCAAGGGAACATTGATAAATTTTAAAATTTTTGTGAGCTGTATATTCATCTATTGTAAAATGGTGACAGATCTGTCTATGTTTGAGTGCTGTGGTGAGGACTAGAGATAGCATATATAACACCCCACTGTGGAGCCTGGTATAGTAGATGCTTAATAAATGGGATATTTTAATATTGAATATTAAAATTTTACACACTCACCCAATTCTGTTTGACCTCTGCACTTCTCCATGGGATTTATAATCTTATAATACCATTTAAAAATATTTCTTATTACATTGATAAATATTCAGTATCCCTTCTTTCATGAGTCTTATATCCTTTGGACAACAAAAATAAATTAATAAACAAGAAAATAGATTGAAAGTCTTGTAGTGGGTGCTCTATACGAGGTGGCTTAGTAGTTATATTGGGATGGGTGTTTAGAGTAGGCATCTCTGAAATTGATTGATTGATTGTAATTTTAATAATATATTTTATGTAATCCAACATGGCCAAAGCATTATCATTTCAACGTGTGATAAATTTTTTTTTAAAATCATCAATGTGATATTTTATTTTTTGTGGTTAAGTCTTTGAACTTCAGCATGCATTTTACACTTGGAGCGCATGTCATTTCAGACTAGCCAAAATTTCAAGTACTCACAGCCCACATGTGGCTCCTGGCTTCCATACAGGATAGCCCCATGAGAATGTAAGTAATCTTCAGATCTAGTCTGGAGTATTCCAATAGTCTTCCTGCTTCCACTCTTGTTCTCCTGAAGGCATTTTTCCACAAAGTAGCCAGATCTGACTGTCAGATCATGTCACTCCCTTTTATTTATTTATTTATTTATTTATTTATTT